>NC_052308.1:4893069-4900569 GCF_016432855.1 Salvelinus namaycush
TGTTTAGTAATAATCTCTCAGTTTAGTAATTCTCCCTCAGTTAAGTAATACTCTCGGTTTAGTAATATTCTCTCAGTTTAGTAACACTCTCTCAGTTTAGTAATACTCTCTCAGTTTAGTAATACTCTCTCAGTTTAGTAATACTCTCTCAGTTTAGTAATACTCTCTCAGTTTAGTAATACTCTCTCAGTTGAGTAATACTCTCTCCGTTCAGGTAATATTCTCTCAGTTTTGGAATACTCTCTCAGTTTAGTAATACTCTCTCAGTTTAGTAATACTCTCTCAGTTGAGTAATATTCTCTCAGTTTAGTAATACTCTCTCAGTTGAGTAATACTCTCTCAGTTGAGTAATATTCTCTCAGTTTTGGAATACTCTCTCAGTTTAGTAATACTCTCTCAGTTTAGTAACACTCGCTCAGTTTAGTAATACTCCCTCAGTTTAGTAACACTCTCTCAGTTTAGTAATACTCTCTCAGTTTAGTAATACTCTCTCGGTTTAGTAATATTCTCTCAGTTTCGGAATATTCTCTCAGTTTAGTAATAATCTCTCGGTTTAGTAATACAACCTCAGTTTAGTAATACTCTCTCAGTTTAGTAAAACTCTCTCGGTTTAGTAATACAACCTCCGTTTAGTAATACAACCTCCGTTTAGTAATACTCTCTCAGTTTAGTAATACTCCCTCAGTTTAGTAATACTCTCTCAGTTTAGGAACACTCTCTCAGTTTAGTAATACTCTCTCAGTTTAGTAATACTCTCTCGGTTTAGTAATATTCTCTCAGTTTTGGAATACTCTCTCAGTTTAGTAATACTCTCTCAGTTTAGGAACACTCTCTCAGTTTAGTAATACTCTCTCAGTTTAGTAATACTCTCTCAGTTTAGTAATACTCTCTCGGTTTAGTAATATTCTCTCAGTTTAGTAATACTCTCTCAGTTGAGTAATATTCTCTCAGTTTTGGAATACTCTCTCAGTTTAGTAACACTCTCTCAGTTTAGTAACACTCTCTCAGTTTAGTAATACTCTCTCAGTTTAGTAATACTCCCTCGGTTTAGTAATACTCTCTCAGTTTAGTAATACTCCCTCGGTTTAGTAATAATCTCTCAGTTTAGTAATACTCCCTCAGTTTAGTAATACTCTCTCGGTTTAGTAATACTCTCTCAGTTTAGTAATATTCTCTCAGTTTAGTAATTCTCTCTCAGTCTAGTAACACTCTCTCAGTTTAGTAAAACTGCTTCAGTTAAGTAATACTCTCGGTTTAGGTATACTCTCTCCGTTTAGTAATATTCTCTCAGTTTAGTAACACTCTCTCAGTTTAGTAATACTCTCTCAGTTTAGCAATACTCTCTCAGTTTAGTAATACTCTCTCAGTTTAGTAATACTCTCTCAGTTGAGTAATAATCTCTCCGTTCAGGTAATATTCTCTCAGTTTTGGAATACTCTCTCAGTTTAGTAATACTCTCTCAGTTGAGTAATACTCTCTCAGTTGAGTAATATTCTCTCAGTTTAGTAATACTCTCTCAGTTTAGTAATACTCTCTCAGTTAAGTAATATTCTCTCCGTTTTGGAATACTCTCTCAGTTTAGTAATACTCTCTCAGTTTAGTAATACTCTCTCAGTTTAGGAACACTCTCTCAGTTTAGGAACACTCTCTCAGTTTAGTAATACTCTCTCAGTTTAGTAATACTCTCTCAGTTTAGTAATACTCTCTCAGTTGAGTAATATTCTCTCAGTTTAGGAACACTCTCTCAGTTTAGTAATACTCTCTCAGTTTAGTAACACTCTCTCAGTTTAGTAATACTCTCTCAGTTTAGTAATACTCTCTCGGTTTAGTAATACTCCCTCAGTTTAGTAATACTCTCTCAGTTTAGTAATACTCCCTCAGTTTAGTAATACTCTCTCAGTTTAGTAATACTCTCTCGGTTTAGTAATACTCCCTCAGTTTAGTAATACTCTCTCAGTTTAGTAATACTCTCTCAGTTTAGTAATATTCCCTCAGTTTAGTAATACTCTCTCAGTTTAGTAATACTCTCTCAGTTGAGTAATATTCTCTCAGTTTAGTAATACTCTCTGTTTAGTTACACTCTCTCAGTTTAGTAACACTCTCTCAGTTTAGTAAAACTCTCTCGGTTTAGTAATACAACCTCAGTTTAGTAATACAACCTCCGTTTAGTAATACTCTCTCAGTTTAGTAATAATCCCTCAGTTTAGTAATACTCTCTCAGTTTAGTAATACAACCTCCGTTTAGTAATACAACCTCCGTTTAGTAATACTCTCTCAGTTTAGTAATACTCCCTCAGTTTAGTAATACTCTCTCAGTTTAGGAACACTCTCTCAGTTTAGTAATACTCTCTCAGTTTAGTAATACTCTCTCAGTTTAGTAATACTCTCTCAGTTGAGTAATATTCTCTCAGTTTAGTAAAACTCTCTCGGTTTAGTAATACAACCTCAGTTTAGTAATACTCTCTCAGTTTAGTAATACTACCTCAGTTTAGTAATACTCTCTCTGTTTAGTAATACTCTCTCAGTTTAGTAATACTCTCTCAGTTTAGTAACATTCTCTCAGTTTAGTAATACTCTCTCAGTTTAGTAATACTCTCTCAGTTTAGTAATACTCTCTCAGTTTAGTAATACTCTCTCAGTTTAGTAATACTCTCTCGGTTGAGTAATACTCTCTCAGTTGAGTAATAATCTCTCCGTTCAGGTAATACTCTCTCAGTTTAGTAAAACTCTCTCGGTTTAGTAATACAACCTCAGTTTAGTAATACTCTCTCAGTTTAGTAAAACTCTCTCGGTTTAGTAATACAACCTCAGTTTAGTAATACAACCTCCGTTTAGTAATACTCTCTCAGTTTAGTAATACAACCTCCGTTTAGTAATACAACCTCCGTTTAGTAATACTCTCTCAGTTTAGTAATACTCTCTCAGTTTAGTAATATTCTCTCAGTTTAGTAAAACTCTCTCGGTTTAGTAATACAACCTCAGTTTAGTAATACTCTCTCAGTTTAGTAATACTCTCTCAGTTTAGTAATACTCTCTCGGTTTAGTAATATTCTCTCAGTTTTGGAATACTCTCTCAGTTTAGTAATACTCTCTCAGTTTTGGAATACTCTCTCAGTTTTGGAATACTCTCTCAGTTTAGGAATACTCTCTCAGTTTAGTAATACTCTCTCAGTTTAGTAACACTCTCTCAGTTTAGTAATATTCTCTCGGTTTAGTAATACTCCCTCGGTTTAGTAATAATCTCTCAGTTTAGTAATACTCTCTCGGTTTAGTAATACTCTCTCAGTTTAGTAATATTCTCTCAGTTTAGTAATTCTCTCTCAGTCTAGTAACACTCTCTCAGTTTAGTAAAACTGCCTCAGTTAAGTAATACTCTCGGTTTAGGTATACTCTCTCCGTTTAGTAATATTCTCTCAGTTTAGTAACACTCTCTCAGTTTAGTAATACTCTCTCAGTTTAGTAATACTCTCTCAGTTTAGTAATACTCTCTCAGTTTAGTAATACTCTCTCAGTTTAGTAATACTCTCTCAGTTGAGTAATAATCTCTCCGTTCAGGTAATACTCTCTCAGTTTAGTAAAACTCTCTCGGTTTAGTAATACAACCTCAGTTTAGTAATACTCTCTCAGTTTAGTAATACTCTCTCAGTTTAGTAACAATCTCTCAGTTTAGTAATACTCTCTCAGTTTAGTAATACTCTCTCAGTTGAGTAATAATCTCTCCGTTCAGGTAATATTCTCTCAGTTTTGGAATACTCTCTCAGTTTAGTAATACTCTCTCAGTTGAGTAATATTCTCTCAGTTTTGGAATACTCTCTCAGTTTAGTAATACTCTCTCAGTTTAGTAATACTCTCTCAGTTGAGTAATATTCTCTCAGTTTTGGAATACTCTCTCAGTTTAGTAATACTCTCTCAGTTTAGTAATTCTCTCTCAGTTGAGTAATATTCTCTCAGTTTAGGAACACTCTCTCAGTTTAGTAATACTCTCTCAGTTTAGTAAAACTCTCTCGGTTTAGTAATACAACCTCAGTTTAGTAATACTCTCTCAGTTTAGTAATACTCTCACAGTTTAGTAACAATCTCTCAGTTTAGTAAAACTCTCTCGGTTTAGTAATACAACCTCCGTTTAGTAATACAACCTCCGTTTAGTAATACTCTCTCAGTTTAGTAAAACTCTCTCAGTTTAGTAATACTCTCTCAGTTTAGTAATACAACCTCCGTTTAGTAATACAACCTCCGTTTAGTAATACTCTCTCAGTTTAGTAATACTCCCTCAGTTTAGTAATACTCTCTCAGTTTAGGAACACTCTCTCAGTTTAGTAATACTCTCTCAGTTTAGTAATACTCTCTCAGTTTAGTAATACTCTCTCAGTTGAGTAATATTCTCTCAGTTTAGTAACACTCTCTCAGTTTAGTAATACTCTCTCAGTTTAGTAATACTCCCTCGGTTTAGTAATACTCTCTCAGTTTAGGAACACTCTCTCAGTTTAGTAATACTCTCTCAGTTTAGTAATACTCTCTCGGTTTAGTAATATTCTCTCAGTTTTGGAATACTCTCTCAGTTTAGTAATACTCTCTCAGTTTAGGAACACTCTCTCAGTTTAGTAATACTCTCTCAGTTTAGTAATACTCTCTCGGTTTAGTAATATTCTCTCAGTTTAGTAATACTCTCTCAGTTTAGTAACACTCTCTCAGTTTAGTAATATTCTCTCGGTTTAGTAATACTCCCTCGGTTTAGTAATAATCTCTCAGTTTAGTAATACTCCCTCAGTTTAGTAATACTCTCTCGGTTTAGTAATACTCTCTCGGTTTAGTAATACTCTCTCAGTTTAGTAATATTCTCTCAGTTTAGTAATTCTCTCTCAGTCTAGTAACAATCTCTCAGTTTAGTAAAACTGCCTCAGTTAAGTAATACTCTCGGTATAGGTATACTATTTCCTTTTAGTAATATTCTCTCAGTTTAGTAACACTCTCTCAGTTTAGTAATACTCTCTCAGTTTAGTAATACTCTCAGTTTAGTAATACTCTCTCAGTTTAGTAATACTCTCTCAGTTGAGTAATAATCTCTCCGTTCAGGTAATATTCTCTCAGTTGAGTAATAATCTCTCCGTTCAGGTAATATTCTCTCAGTTTTGGAATACTCTCTCAGTTTAGTAATACTCTCTCAGTTTAGTAATACTCTCTCAGTTTTGGAATACTCTCTCAGTTTAGTAATACTCTCTCAGTTGAGTAATACTCTCTCAGTTTTGGAATACTCTCTCAGTTTAGTAATACTCTCTCAGTTTAGTAATACTCTCTCAGTTTAGTAATACTCTCTCAGTTGAGTAATATTCTCTCAGTTTTGGAATACTCTCTCAGTTTAGTAATACTCTCTCAGTTTAGTAACACTCTCTCAGTTTAGTAATACTCCCTCAGTTTAGTAACACTCTCTCAGTTTAGTAAAACTGTCTCAGTTTAGTAATACTCTCTCAGTTTAGTAATACTCTCTCAGTTTAGTAATACTCTCTCAGTTTAGTAATACTCTCTCAGTTTAGTAATATTCTCTCAGTTTTGGAATACTCTCTCGGTTTAGTAATACAACCTCAGTTTAGTAATACTCTCTCAGTTTAGTAAAACTCTCTCGGTTTAGTAATACAACCTCCGTTTAGTAATACAACCTCCGTTTAGTAATACTCTCTCAGTTTAGTAATACTCCCTCAGTTTAGTAATACTCTCTCAGTTTAGGAACACTCTCTCAGTTTAGTAATACTCTCTCAGTTTAGTTATACTCTCTCGGTTTAGTAATATTCTCTCAGTTTTGGAATACTCTCTCAGTTTAGTAATACTCTCTCAGTTGAGTAATACTCTCTCAGTTGAGTAATATTCTCTCAGTTTAGTAATACTCCCTCGGTTTAGTAATAATCTCTCAGTTTAGTAATACTCCCTCAGTTTAGTAATACTCTCTCGGTTTAGTAATACTCTCTCAGTTTAGTAATATTCTCTCAGTTTAGTAATTCTCTCTCAGTCTAGTAACACTCTCTCAGTTTAGTAAAACTGCCTCAGTTAAGTAATACTCTCGGTTTAGGTATACTCTCTCCGTTTAGTAATATTCTCTCAGTTTAGTAACACTCTCTCAGTTTAGTAATACTCTCTCAGTTTAGCAATACTCTCTCAGTTTAGTAATACTCTCTCAGTTGAGTAATAATCTCTCCGTTCAGGTAATATTCTCTCAGTTTTGGAATACTCTCTCAGTTTAGTAATACTCTCTCAGTTTAGTAATACTCTCTCAGTTGAGTAATATTCTCTCAGTTTTGGAATACTCTCTCAGTTTAGTAATACTCTCTCAGTTTAGTAATATTCTCTCAGTTTAGTAATACTCTCTCAGTCTAGTAACACTCTCTCAGTTTAGTAAAACTGTCTCAGTTAAGTAATACTCTCGGTTTAGTAATACTCTCTCCGTTTAGTAATATTCTCTCAGTTTTGGAATACTCTCTCAGTTTAGTAATACTCTCTCAGTTTAGTAATACTCTCTCAGTTTAGGAACACTCTCTCAGTTTAGGAACACTCTCTCAGTTTAGTAATACTCTCTCAGTTTAGTAATACTCCCTCAGTTTAGTAACACTCTCTCAGTTTAGTAATACTCTCTCAGTTGAGTAATATTCTCTCAGTTTAGGAACACTCTCTCAGTTTAGTAACACTCTCTCAGTTTAGTAATACTCTCTCAGTTTAGTAATACTCTCTCGGTTTAGTAATACTCCCTCAGTTTAGTAATACTCTCTCAGTTTAGTAATACACCCTCAGTTTAGTAATACTCTCTCGGTTTAGTAATACTCCCTCAGTTTAGTAATACTCTCTCAGTTTAGTAATACTCTCTCAGTTTAGTAATATTCTCTCAGTTTAGTAATACTCTTTCCGTTTAGTAATACGCTCTCAGTTGAGTAATATTCTCTCAGTTTAGTAATACTCTCTGTTTAGTTACACTCTCTCAGTTTAGTTACACTCTCTCAGTTTAGTGATACTCTCTTGGTTTAGTAATACTCTCTCAGTTTAGTAACACTCTCAGTTTAGTAATACTCTCTCAGTTTAGTAATATTCTCTCATTTTAGTAATACTCTCTCGGTTGAGTAATATTCTCTCAGTTTAGTAACACTCTCTCAGTTTAGTAATACTCTCTCAGTTTGGTAATACTCTCTCAGTTGAGTAATAATCTCTCCATTGAGTAATATTCTCTCAGTTTAGTAAAACTCTCTCCGTTTAGTAATACTCTCTCAGTTGAGTAATAATCTCTCCGGTGAGTAATATTCTCTCAGTTGAGTAATACTCTCTCGGTCTAGTAATACTCTCTCAGCTCTCTCAGTTTAGTAATACTCTATCAGTTTAGTAATATTCTCTCAGTTTAGTAATACTCTCTCAGTTTAATAATATTCTCTCAGCTCTCTCAGTTTAGTAATACTCTCCCCGGTGAGTAATATTCTCTCAGTTGAGTAATACTCTCTCGGTCTAGTAATACTCTCTCAGCTCTCT
>NC_052308.1:4908069-4947117 GCF_016432855.1 Salvelinus namaycush
TATCAGACTGTCATCTGATGAGGTTGTGTCTTGGTTAGTGGCTATTTATATCTTTATTTGGTCGAATTTGTGATAGCTACTGATGGAGTAAAAAAATGGTGGAGTAAAGAAGTGGTGTCTTTTGCTAACGTGGTTAGCTAATAGATTTACATATTGTGTCTTCCCTGTAAAACATTTTAAAAATCAGAAATGATGGCTTGATTCACAAGATGTGTATCTTTCATTTGGTGTCTTGGACTTGTGATTTCATGAACATTTTATTATATGATATCCCTGTGGCTTTAGGCTAGGCTATGCTAGTCAGCTTTTTTGATGGGGGGGGCTCCCGGATCCGGGTTTGTGAGGCGTTAGAGGTTAATGTAGCAATGCTTCGTCGAATTGTACCAAATGTCACTTTACTTCCAATGCCGAACTCTGCAAATATCTTACCCACAAATTCACAGAGATTAAAGTATGGTTTCCCGCAGGATGTAAAAAAGAAGTGTGTTGTATTTGAGGTAATTCCACTCAGATGAGGCCTGATCTCATGGAATCGTTGAAGCCAAGTGTATTCCTCCTCAGATAGAACAATTCTGCACTCCCCGAAGCTGGAGTTAGTTTTGTGGCTTGCAACGCACATCTGATAACCCCCACTTTCCAAGGTTACTTCAGTAAAATCACTCTCACTGAACATGGTGACTGGGGATCGTCGAGTGCCATTAAATATGGCCAACCGGCTGGACATGAGAGCCGCAAACCTACGTCTGTCAGAGGAGGTGGCTCGGACTTCCAGCCTACTGAGAACATCAGGAATAGATCGATTACTTAACTCAACAAATCGGTTTAAATCCGCAGCGCTGAGCACCTCGTCCCTGCAGCGTCTGCGAAATTGTGCCTTGTGCGTTGCCTGACTCTGCCTAGATCTCCTGTCCATCTTTGCAAAGCATAGTAACATTTTTCGAATCATACTGACTTTAGCTTGCAGATTTTGCGGCCGGAACTCAATAAGATATTTCAGGAAACTTCGAACATCGGATCGGTACATTTTTAACATTGATGGTGCCAAACCACGGCCTTCAACTTTCCCATACCACTCATACACACGCATGTAGTTGTCCAGAAAACACAGTCCTTCATCGAGTTTGCCCTCGGACATACAGACTGGTGCGACTATTGTCAATGCGTTTAACCGAAGGGTGGATACCATTAGTAAAGGTTGCTTAGTCATTAAAAATTACAGTATTCCAACCTTGAATCATTGGCGACACACCGGCGCCTTCATCACTATCGATCTCGGTGGATGTCGACACGACGCAGGCTTGCTCCCTCGGTTCCGGGCGTTGTTCACCACCGATATGACTGGTTGACTGCACCGCCGACTGCTCACTCTCGCCACTCAGATGCTGCTCCGGAGACCACTCACTTTCAACAGACTGCATAAACCGAGTCGTCACCGGGCTCCAGCCGCTGTTCAATGCCGTTGTTAGGCTGCATACACTGGCTTGAGTAGGGCTGCTCTATCTCAGTCGAAACCCGGCTAGATTGCACAGCGTGCTTCCATGCTAAAGTCTTATTCTTAAGTCCATGGACAGTCTTAAAATGTTTGTCGAGCCGCGCGATATGCGTCTTGGTACAAAGTCCACAGTCATGTCGTTGTTTGCTGTTCATAGCTTCTCTCTCCTGCCTTCCTGCGTGTATGTTTGTTTCTACCAAGAAACCGAACCCTAATCGTGGGTCCTAATTATAACCAGGTGTGGATACAGGCGTGGCATTGTTAATTGGACTGGAGGGAAATTGAAAGGTTAAGGCCACCTCGTTGCCGCGATACTCCCATGACTGTGATGGGCCCAGTGTGTAGAGCGAAAGACTTTGTCAGGAGATCGGAGTTCGAGACCCATGTGGGGTGCTCTGATTTTACCCCCCTAAACAAGGTCTGAAGGTTAAGGCCACCTCGTTGCCGCTATACTCACATGAGTGTGCTTGGCGCAGTGTGTAGAGCGCTAGACTTTCACTCAGGAGATCGGAGTTCGAGACCGATGTGGGGTGCTCGGATTTCAATGCCAAAGTGCAATAATTGCAAACTAAGCGTACCTGGACACTATTTGACTAATCATTCGACAGGGACACAACCTACTGTGGGCCGGACCTGCATAAGGTACGCAACTCGAGGGCTTTTGCCTGATCCTACATCGAGTTTACCAAAAAACAGACCAGCTGGATTTGACTAGACATGGGTTAATTCAGAGTTAGGATCCTGGAAGGGAATAACTCCTAATTTGACTCATGATTAAAAACATCCAGGACTACAGACAGACGGACATGGAGTAAATACATAGACAACATGGAGATAAAAAGAAGGATCCGGTTGGGAGTAACTCCTAGGTTGAACTATGCTTTTAACATCCGTTGACAAACAGACCTGGAAAGACCTACCTAACCCTAACCTTAACCAATCCAACCCTTACCCATCTCTAACCCCAACCCTAACCATTCTAACCCTAACCCTAACCTTAACCATTCTAACCCTAACCTCAACCCTAACCTTAACCATTCCTTAACGCTACGGACGGACTGTTTTAAGCCCAACCAACGTACCCTAGGGCATTTCTACAAGTGGGCAACCATGGGGTCTACAACTTTGGCCGGTGCGCCCAGGGGGATCCCCCCTGGCCCGCGCGTCAATGCTGTGTAGTGCACCCATTTCCTTTCCCCCTCTTCGGCTTCCACGTGTCAGAGATGGAAGTAGATCATCCGACTCAAAACTAGAAACCTAACCCTAACCCTCTAACCCCAACCCTAAACCCTAACCCGTAACCCCCCTAACCCTAACTCTAAACCCTAACCCCTAACCCCTAAACCCAACCCTAAACCCTAACCCTTAACCCCCCTAACCCCAACCCTAACTCTAAACCCTAACCCCAACCCTCAACCCTACCCCTAACCCTATAACCCTAACAAACAAAAATCTAACCCTATTCGATATTAAGAATTTGTCCCCAACCTAACCCCCCCCTAACCCTAACTCCAACCGCTAAACCTAACTCCCCCATTCTGCAAGCAAAGTGCAACCCTACCCCCGGTCTCTGAATTAGCTTGAAGGTATCAGATCGACCTTGTGGATTCCTTAAACAAAAACAAAAACCTAACCCTATCACCAACCCCCTAACCCCTAGCCCTACACCAACCCCTAACCCTTAACCTCTTTGGGCTAGGGGGCAGTATTTTGATGTCCGGATGAAAAGCATTCCCAAAGTAAACTGCCTGTTACTCAGGCCCAGAAGCTAGGATATGCATATAATTGGTCGATTTGGATAGAAAACACTCTAAAACTGTTAAACTAATGTCTGTGAGTATAACAGAACTGATATGGCAGGCAAAACCCCGAGGACAAACCATCACCCAAAAAATTAAATTCAGCCTACCACTGTTTCCAATGGCTTTCATGTTTAGTATGAGAATAAAAGAAGAAGAGGGGGAGGAATAGGGAGAGAGACAGAGAGGGAAGCCGTCACAGCAGAGTAGAGTGGAGTCTCGGTGCGTAAGTAACACTGCACTTCCCTCTCTATACACATTCACATTGACTGGAAACCCTTTCAGAAGCTACACTACTCTACACCAAGCTTCCCTCCCTGTAACCCTAACACTTCAGAGGCTGCAGTACACAGAGCTGCGTCACATAGCTATGATGAGGGAGAGGGGGAGGGGGACAGCAAACAAGAATACATATTATGGAGAGGAATAGAGATAGAGCGGCAGAGAGAGAGAGGGGGGGGTAAGGAGAGAGATTGAGAGAGAAGGAGAATTGAAACGAATTGAGAGAGAGGGGGAGGGGGAGGGGGAGAGCCAACCACCATACATACTACAGAGAGGAAGAGAGATAGAGGGGGGAGAGAGATAGAATTGAATGCAATTGAGAGAGGGGGAGGGTGACAACCAACCAACCACCATACATACAAGAGAAAGGAGGAGGAGAGATAGAGCAGCAGAGAGAGAGAAAAGGAGGAGAGATTGAGAGAGAGAGGTGGTGGATGAGAAAGAGGTGGAGGAGAGAGATTGAGAAAGAGAGAGCGATTTAGGTGGTGGAGGAGAGAGCGAGAGGTGCATGAGAGAGGTGGAGGAGAGGCAGAGAGAGAGGCAGAGAGAGAGAGAGGCAGAGGAGGAGAGAGCAGAGCTACAGAGAGAGCGAGAGAGAAGCAGAAAGAGGACGAGAGGCAGAGTGAAATCATCTCTTGCAGGCATTCAGCTTTCTGTCGCTGATGGGGACAGGCAGAGTAGCCTAGACACCACCAGTACCTTATCGGGGGATAACATCACCACATACACACCCTGCACACACATAAACACACCACAACATTCCATAGGAGAAGCTGGTGAAGCTCGGAGGGGGAAACAAGCATCTCTTCTCTGTGGTGTGGAGAGCTAGAAGACTGGACTAGAGCCTCTGCTACACCACCACGCCGTGCAGGAGCCTCATCCAGCTCTCCAGGATCCACTAGCAGCAACAACCCTCATCCATAGCTCTCCACTCCGATAGTACAGCTTTCTCCATCCGACCATCCGATAGCTCTCCACTCCACTTGCAAAGCTCTCTCCAGCCGACTAGCTCTCTCTCTCAAATCCCTCTGTCAGCTCTCTCTTAACCGCTACCATGAATTTCCTGCGTCGCCGGTTGTCTGACAGCAGCTTTATAGCTAATCTTCCTAACGGCTACATGACAGACCTCCAGAGATCTGACCCTCCACCGCCTCCCCCCTCTACAGCCACCCCAGGAGTCACAGCCACATCCCCAGGACAAGTTCCAGCACCAGCCCCCAACGCTGACCCCCCAGCTCCAGAGTGTGGGCCCCAGCCTGCCCCAGCCCCGGCCCCCTCTTCAGGCTCTGGGTTCTTCAGCTCCCTGACCTCCCTGAGTTCCATCACTAACGTGGTAAAACAGACAGCAGTGTCAGCTGGCTTGGTGGATCAGAACCCAGCACCCGGGCCTGGTCCTGTCTCCATGAGATTTAAGATACTGCTGGTCATCGACGAGCAGCAGATTGTGTGGTGAGTGGACACCTGGATGGCATGACTCAACAAATCAGTATCCTGTTGGCTATACGAGAACAGTCAGGGTGGATTCCAATAGGGCAGTAGGAACCTGCACAGGGCTTAGGGATAACATTATGGATCAGAATACACCCTCAGATTGATGTTGGAGTTGGGTTTGTTGTTATAACTGTCTTAATGTAAGTTGCTCTGAATTAGAGTGTCTGCTAAATGTCTGAAATGTAAATGTAATGTCAGGTCTCACTGGTGAGCTGCGGGATCAGCTTGGATTGATTTAGGATTAGGTTAGACAACAGTAAAATATGACTGCACAAGATGCTTCTGAGGTGTGTGAGCACTGAGCACTGAGCATTGACAATGATATTCTATTACATGCATACATCCTATTTCCTTTTCCCTTTTCCCATGTTGAAATCAGTGTTTGAAGCTTGATAGTCAGATGGTTCTACTACTTCAACACACAGCTACCACTCTATTCCCCGGGAATCAACAGTACCCTGCTAGCTCTGGGCTCAGAGAGATGTTAAGGACAGAGACATGTTATAGAGAGGATAGTGACATGTTATAAAGAGGACAGAGAGATGTTATGAAGATGATAGAGAGATGCTGTGTTATAAAGAGGATAGAGAGATGTTATAAAGAGGACAGAGAGATGTTATAAAGAGGACAGAGAGATGCTGTGTTATTAAGAGGACAGAGAGATGCTGTGTTATAAAGAGGACAGAGAGATGCTATGTTATAAAGAGGACAGAGAGATGCTGTGTTATAAAGAGGACAGAGAGATGCTGTGTTATAAAGAGGACAGAGAGATGCTATGTTATAAAGAGGACAGAGAGATGTTATAAAGAGGACAGAGAGATGCTGTGTTATAAAGAGGACAGAGAGATGCTGTGTTATAAAGAGGACAGAGAGATGCTGTGTTATGAAGAGGACAGAGAGATGCTGTGTTATAAAGAGGACAGAGAGATGCTGTGTTATAAAGAGGACAGAGAGATGCTGTGTTATAAAGAGGACAGAGAGATGTTATAAAGAGGACAGAGAGATGCTGTGTTATAAAGAGGACAGAGAGATGCTATGTTATAAAGAGGACAGAGAGATGCTGTGTTATAAAGAGGACAGAGAGATGCTGTGTTATGAAGAGGACAGAGAGATGCTGTGTTATAAAGAGGACAGAGAGATGCTGTGTTATAAAGAGGACAGAGAGATGCTGTGTTATAAAGAGGACAGAGAGATGTTATAAAGAGGATAGAGAGATGTTATAAAGAGGACAGAGAGATGCTATGTTATAAAGAGGACAGAGAGATGCTGTGTTATTAAGAGGACAGAGAGATGCTGTGTTATTAAGAGGACAGAGAGATGCTGTGTTATAAAGAGGCAGAGAGATGCTGTGTTATAAAGAGGACAGAGAGATGCTGTGTTATAAAGAGGACAGAGAGATGTTATAAAGAGGACAGAGAGATGCTGTGTTATAAAGAGGACAGAGAGATGCTGTGTTATAAAGAGGACAGAGAGATGTTATAAAGAGGACAGAGAGATGCTATGTTATAAAGAGGATAGATATATATTCTGTATTGTTATAAAGAGGATAGAGACATGTTATTTTATATAAAGGATAAAGAGATGTGTTATATTATGAAGAGGATAGAGATATGTTATATTATAAAACAATGCAGATAGCCCGGTTAGCCAATGTGCGGGAGCACAGGTTGGTCGGCCCAATTGAGGTAGTATGTACAGGAATGTATAGTTAAAGTGACTATGCATATATGATAAACAGAGAGTAGCAGCAGCGTCCAAAGAGGGGTTGGGGGGGGCACACAATGCAAATAGTCCGGGTAGCCAATGTATTACCTGTTCAGGAGTCTTATGGCTTGGGGGTAAAAACTTTTGAGAAGCCTTTTTGTCCTAGACTTGGCGCTCCGGTACCGCTTGCCATGCGGTAGTAGAGAGAACAGTCTATGACTGGGGTGGCTGGGGTCTTTGACAATTTTTAGGGCCTTCTTCTGACACCGCCTGGTGTAGAGGTCCTGGATGGCAGGCAGCTTAGCCCTAGTGATGTACTGGGCCGTACGCACTACCCTCTGTAGTTATAAAGAGGATAGAGACATATTATGTTGTGTTATAAAGAGGATAGAGAGATGTCCTGTTATACAGAGGATCCGTGGAGTGATTGAAAAACAAGTTTTAATGACTCCAACCTAAGTGTATGTAAACTTCCGACTTCAACTGTATATGATATGGTCATTATTTGAACTACCTAGCCAGCTAATTTAGCATTAGCTAGCTAGCTAACAAGCTAGAAACGAATCAGCACTTTGTTTAGAATGTTGCTTTTAATTGCCTGGTTTGCTAGATTGACATTAAATACATTTTTAAAACAGATTTATTGGTGTTAAAATACACCAGTTATGCTATTTTGTACCACCAGGCTGCTGATGTCATGCAGCCTGTCGTTTTTGTGTTTATGATTTTTCATAACGAAGGCCTTCCCATTGCATTCAGGTAATCGTTTAATCCATCATCTGATTCACGTCATGTTACAAAGTGGAACACAGTCATGTCACATTATGTTACACAGTGAAACACGGGTGATATGTCACATTATGTTACACAGTGATGTCACATTATGTTACACAGTGAAACACGGGTGATATGTCACATTATGTTACACAGTGATGTCACATTAAGCTACACAGTGAAACACGGGTGATATGTCACATTAAGCTACACAGTGAAACACGGGTTATATGTCACATTATGTTACACAGTGAAACACGGGTGATATGTCACATTAAGCTACACAGTGAAACACGGGTGATATGTCACATTAAGCTACACAGTGAAACACGGGTGATATGTCACATTATGTTACACAGTGAAACACGGGTGATATGTCACATTATGTTACACAGTGATGTCACATTAAGCTACACAGTGAAACACGGGTGATATGTCACATTATGTTACACAGTGAAACACGGGTGATATGTCACATTATGTTACACAGTGAAACACGGGTGATATGTCACATTATGTTACACAGTGAAACAGTGATGTCACATTAAGCTACACAGTGAAACACGGGTGATATGTCACATTATGTTACACAGTGAAACACGGGTGATATGTCACATTATGTTACACAGTGAAACACGGGTGATATGTCACATTATGTTACACAGTGAAACAGTGATGTCACAATATGTTACACAGTGAAACACGGGTGATATGTCACATTATGTTACACAGTGAAACAGTGATGTCACATTAAGCTACACAGTGAAACACGGGTGATATGTCACATTATGTTACACAGTGAAACAGTGATGTCACATTATGTTACACAGTGAAACACGGGTGATATGTCACATTATGTTACACAGTGAAACAGTGATGTCACATTAAGCTACACAGTGAAACACGGGTGATATGTCACATTATGTTACACAGTGAAACACGGGTGATATGTCACATTATGTTACACAGTGAAACAGTGATGTCACATTAAGCTACACAGTGAAACACGGGTGATATGTCACATTATGTTACACAGTGAAACACGGGTGATATGTCACATTATGTTACACAGTGAAACAGTGATGTCACATTAAGCTACACAGTGAAACACGGGTGATATGTCACATTATGTTACACAGTGAAACAGTGATGTCACATTAAGCTACACAGTGAAACACGGGTGATATGTCACATTATGTTACACAGTGAAACACGGATGATATGTCACATTATGTTACACAGTGAAACAAGGGTGATATGTCACATTATGTTACACCGTGAAACAGTGATGTCACATTAAGCTACACAGTGAAACACGGGTGATATGTCACATTATGTTACACCGTGAAACACGGGTGATATGTCACATTATGTTACACAGTGAAACAGTGATGTCACATTATGTTACACAGTGAAACACGGGTGATATGTCACATTATGTTACACAGTGAAACAGTGATGTCACATTAAGCTACACAGTGAAACACGGGTGATATGTCACATTATGTTACACAGTGAAACACGGGTGATATGTCACATTATGTTACACAGTGAAACACGGGTGATATGTCACATTATGTTACACAGTGAAACACGGGTGATATGTCACAATATGTTACACAGTGAAACACGGGTGATATGTCACATTATGTTACACAGTGAAGTCACATTAAGCTACACAGTGAAACACGGGTGATATGTCACCAAATGTTACACAGTGAAACAGTGATGTCACATTAAGCTACACAGTGAAACACGGGTGATATGTCACATTATGTTACACAGTGAAACACGGGTGATATGTCACATTATGTTACACAGTGAAACACGGGTGATATGTCACATTATGTTACACAGTGAAACACGGGTGATATGTCACATTATGTTACACAGTGAAACACGGGTGATATGTCACATTATGTTACACAGTGAACAGAATTACTTGAGTTCCTGTATGTTGTTATGATCACACCACGTCTCGTTAATCATAAGGCATACACCCCCGCCCCTCTTCTTACCAGAAAGATGTTTGTTTCTGTCGACGCGATGCGTGAAGAAACCAGCTGGCTGCACCGACTCCGTTAGCGTCTCTCGAGTGAGCCATGTTTCCGTGAAGCAAAGAACGTTACAATCTCTGATGTCTCTCTGGAATGTTACCCGTGCTCGGATTTCATCAACCTTATTGTCAAGAGACTGGACATTGGCGAGTAGTATGCTAGGGAGTGGAGCGCGATGTGCCCGTCTCCGAAGCCTGACCAGGAGACCGCTACGTTTGCCCCTTTTACGGCGTCGTTGTTTAGGGTCGCCGGCTGGGATCAGATCCATTCTATTGGGTGGAAGGCAAAACACAGGATCCGCTTCGGGAGAGTCATATTCCTGGTTGTAACGATGGTGAGTTGAGGTTGCTCTTATATTCAGTAGTTCCTCCCGACTGTATGTAATGAAACCTAAGATTACCTGGGGTACCAATGTAAGGAATAACACATAAAAAAACAAAATACTGCATATTTTCCTAGGAACGCGAAGCGAGGCGGCCATCTCGGTCGGCGCCGGAAGTAGACACCTGATTTAGAATTCCTAACAATCAAATGTCGACCGCATTATCTACCAAGGGAATTCTCTTCGATTATAATCACAGCCGTATATATTCCCCCCCAAGCAGACACATCGATGGCCCTGAACGAACTTTATCTGACTCTTTGTAAACTGGAAACCACACACCCTGAGGCTGCATTCATCGTAGCTGGGGATTTTAACAAGGCTAATCTGAAAACAAAACTCCTTAAATTCTATCAGCATATCGATTGTGCTACCAGGGCTGGTAAAACCTTGGATCATTGTTATACTAACTTCCGCGACGCATATAAGGCCCTCCCCCGCCCTCCTTTCGGAAAAGCTGACCACGACTCCATTTTGTTGCTTCCAGCCTACAAACAGAAACTAAAACAGCAAGCTCCCGCGCTCAGGTCTGTTCAACGCTGGTCCGACCAATCTGATTTCACGCTTCAAGACTGCTTCGATCACGTGGATTGGGATATGTTCCGCATTGCGTCCAACAACAACATTGACGAATACGCTGATTCGGTGAGCGAGTTCATTAGAAAGTGCATCGGTGGTGATGTACCCACAGCAACGATTAAAACATTCCCAAACCAGAAACCGTGGATTGATGGCAGCATTCGCGTGAAACTGAAAGCGCGAACCACTGCTTTTAACCAGGGCAAGGTGACCGGAAACATGACCGAATACTAACAGTGTAGCTATTCCCTCCACAAGGCAATCAAACAAGCTAAGTCCCAGTATAGAGACAAAGTAGAGTCGCAATTCAACAGCTCAGACACAAGAGGTATGTGGCAGGGTCTACAGTCAATCACGGATTACAAAAAGAAAACCAGCCCCGTCGCGGACCAGGATGTCTTGCTCCCAGACAGACTAAATAACTTTTTTGCTCGCTTTGAGGACAATACAGTGCCACTGACATGGCCCGCTACCAAAACCTGCGGGCTCTCCTTCACTGCAGCCGAGGTGAGTAAAACATTTAAACGTGTTAACCCTCGCAAGGCTGCAGGCCCAGACGGCATTCCCAGCCGCGTCCGCAGAGCATGCGCAGACCAGCTGGCTGGTGTGTTTAAGGACATATTCAATCAATCCTTATCCCAGTCTGCTGTTCCCACATGCTTCAAGAGGGCCACCATTGTTCCTGTTCCCAAGAAAGCTAAGGTAACTGAGCTAAACGACTACCGCCCCGTAGCACTCACTTCCGTCATCATGAAGTGCTTTGAGAGACTAGTCAAGGACCATATCACCTCCACCCTACCTGACACCCTAGACCCACTTCAATTTGCTTACCGACCCAATAGGTCCACAGACGACGCAATCGCAACCACACTGCACACTGCCCTAACCCATCTGGACAAGAGGAATACCTATGTGAGAATGCTGTTCATCGACTACAGCTCAGCATTTAACACCATAGTACCCTCCAAACTCGTCATCAAGCTCGAGACCCTGGGTCTCGACCCCGCCCTGTGCAACTGGGTCCTGGACTTCCTGACGGGCCGCCCCCAGGTGGTGAGGGTAGGTAACAACATCTCCACCCCGCTGATCCTCAACACTGGGGCCCCACAAGGGTGCGTTCTGAGCCCTCTCCTGTACTCCCTGTTCACCCACGACTGCGTGGCCATGCACGCCTCCAACTCAATCATCAAGTTTGCGGACGACACTACAGTGGTAGGCTTGATTACCAACAACGACGAGACGGCCTACAGGGAGGAGGTGAGGGCCCTCGGAGTGTGGTGTCAGGAAAATAACCTCACACTCAACGTCAACAAAACAAAGGAGATGATTGTGGACTTCAGGAAACAGCAGAGGGAGCACCCCCCTATCCACATCGACAGGACAGTAGTGGAGAAGGTGGAAAGTTTTAAGTTCCTCGGTGTACACATCACGGACAAACTGAATTGGTCCACCCACACAGACAGCGTTGTGAAGAAGGCGCAGCAGCGCCTCTTCAACGTCAGGAGGCTGAAGAAATTCGGCTTGTCACCAAAAGCACTCACAAACTTCTACAGATGCACAATCGAGAGCATCCTGTCGGGCTGTATCACCGCCTGGTACGGCAACTGCTCCGCCCACAACCGTAAGGCTCTCCAGAGGGTAGTGAGGTCTGCACAACGCATCACCGGGGGCAAACTACCTGCCCTCCAGGACACCTACAGCACCCGATGTCACAGGAAGGCCATAAAGATCATCAAGGACAACAACCACCCGAGCCACTGCCTGTTCACCCCGTTATCATCCAGAAGGCAAGGTCAGTACAGGTGCATCAAAGCAGGGACGGAGAGACTGAAAAACAGCTTCTATCTCAAGGCCATCAGACTGTTAAACAGCCACCACTAACATTGAGTGGCTGCTGCCAACATACTGACTCAACTCCAGCCACTTCAATAATGGGAATTGATGGAAATTATGTAAAAATGTATCACTAGCTACTTTAAACAATGCCACTTAATATAATGTTTACATACCCTACATTACTCATCTCATATGTATATATGTATAGACTGTACTCTATATCATCTACTGCATCTTGCCATCTTTATGTAATACATGTATCACTAGCCACTTTAAACTATGCCACTTTATGTTTACATACCCTACATTACTCATCTCATATGTATATACTGTACTCTATACCATCTACTGCATCTTGCCTATGCCGTTCTGTACCATCACTCATTCATATATCTTTATGTACATATTCTTTATCCCTTTACACTTGTGTGTATAAGGTAGTAGTTGTGGAATTGTTAGGTTAGATTACTCGTTGGTTATTACTGCATTGTCGGAACTAGAAGCACAAGCATTTCGCTACACTCGCATTAACATCTGCTAACCATGTGTATGTGACAAATACAATTTGATTTGATTTGATTTGATGTCACATTAAGCTACACAGTGAAACACGGGTGATATGTCACATCAAATCAGATGTTAATGGTCACATACACATGGTTAGCATATGTTATTGGTCACATACACATGGTTATCATATGTTATTGGTCACATACACATGGTTAGCATATGTTATTGGTCACATACACATGGTTAGCAGATGTTAATGGTCACATACACATGGTTAGCAGATGTTATTGGTCACATACACATGGTTAACAGATGTTATTGGTCACATACACATGGTTAGCAGATGTTATTGGTCACATACACATGGTTAGCAGATGTTAATGCGAGAGTAGCGAAATGCTTGTGCTTCTAGTTCCGACAATGCAGTAATAACCAACAAGTAATCTAACCTAACAATTCCACAACAACTACCTTATACACACAAGTGTAAAGGGATGAAGAATATGTACATAAAGATATATGAATGAGTGATGGTACCGAACGGCATAGGCAAGATGCAGTAGATGGTATAGAGTACAGTATATACATATGAGATGAGTAATGTAGGGTATGTAAACATAAAGTGGCATAGTTTAAAGTGACTAGTGATACATGTATTACATAAAGATGGCAAGATGCAGTAGATGGTATCGAGTACAGTATATACATATGAGATGAGTAATGTAGGGTATGTAAACATATAAAAGTGGCATTGTTTAAAGTGGCTAGTGATACATGTATTACATAAAGATGGCAAGATGCAAGATGCAGCCATCATGTACCAGCTCTGTGTCCCTGTTGTTTTTCAGATCCCTCTCAAATATAAAACCATCCCTGAGTTTCATATGAAATGACAGGGAATCTATTTTAGGTATTAAAGTACGCTGATTAACCGGAGGACACAACACAATTTGGCTCTGAGCTGCAAGACCTGCTGGGTAAATAATCACATTTCCTCCTGCTAGTGAGACATAGCGGAGAGAGAGAGAACTCAGTGCTCTGTTCTACCTTGCTCTGTAATGCCATTGACTCTCAGTACACACACTGAACAGACGCTGATGGGAAGTGAAAAGAGGCCGTGGGGTTCCACACTCTGTTCTGTTGCCCGGGAAACGGCTGCCTGACGCCCAGAGTGGTGACACGTGCTGCATCAGTCTGAGACAACGTCACATGACCTCCTCAGGGCTACTCTACTCCAGTCCACTGCGCCATGATGTTATCAGAGAGTGAGAGCAAAAGGATGAGGGAGAGACAGAGGTGGAGGGAGAGTGTGAGTGGGAGGCAGGGAGCTAGAGAGAGAGAGCGAGAAAGAGGGAGGGCGAGAGAAAGAAGGAGAGAGAGCGACAACTTTGCTATAGAAATATTAGCATGCGTCATTCGAATATGAAATGGTTTATGGAGTTCCCACTGTTATGTTTCCATCTGCACCGCCATCTTTTTGGATGAATGTGTAAAACGTAATGCACAACAGAATGTCAACTGCAATATTCAATGTTCCTCTCCACTGCATGCTTTGGAGCAAACACATGTTATCATCATTCTATGGTGAATAGTTAATAAATTAACATCTTCCATGCTTGGCATCAGGCAGAGAAGCCTCTACATGCAACAATTTCAAAGATTGTAATGTGTTACAGTTCATGGGTTCATACAGAAAGTGTTATGAAATGTAATGTAATCTTTTTTATTGTATATAACTTAATGCACCCCAGTAAAAGTAGCTGCTGCTGCCTTAGCAGAAGTTGACAGCAGAAATGTGTGAAGTCCGGAGCCTCCAGTGGCGGTCGGCAGTCCGGAGCCTCCGGCGGCGGTCGGCAGTCCGGAGCCTCCGGCGATGATCCACGGTCCAGTTCCTCCGGCAACGATTCATGGTCCGGAGTCTCGGGCGACAATCCGGTTCCACGGAAGCGGAGGGATCAGCGTGCGGAGCGGGAGCTACGTCCCGAACCAGAGCCGCCACCGAGGATAGATACCCACCCGGACCCTCCCCTATAGAGTCAGGTTTTGCGGCCGGAGTCCGCACCTTTGGGGGGTACTGTCACGCCCTGACCTTAGAGAGCCTTTTTATTTCTCTATTTGGTTAGGTCAGGGTGTGATTTGGGTGGGCATTCTATGTTTTCTATTTCTTTGTTTTTGGCCGAGTGTGGTTCCCAATCAGAGGCAGCTGTCTATCGTTGTCTCTGATTGCGAATCATACTTAGGCAGCCTTTTTCCCACCTGTGTTTTGTGGGTAGTTATTTTCTGTTTAGTATCTGTTTACCTGACAGAACTGTTCGCTTTCATTTTGTTACTTTGTTCGAGTGTTTCTTTGATCAATAAAATCATGAACATTTTCCACGCTGCGCTTTGGTCCACTCATTCTGACGAGAGCCGTTACATATACGGCTCCCTCGGGAACAGGCCCCTACCCCAGTAATCTGCGTGAAGAGGAGGCGGAGAAGGAGGGGCCAGAGAGCGGGCTGCCTTCTGAGGAGTAGGAGGCGATCGAATAAATCCCCACTTCCGTCAATTCTGCTAGCAAACGTGCAATCTTTGGACAATAAAATCGACGACGTGGAAGATTAAACTACCAATGGGACATTAAAAACTAACATCTTATGCTTCACGGAGTCGTGGCTGAACGAAGACAATATCAACATACAGCTGGCTGGTTAACCTGTTTGGGCTGCAAGGGGCAGTATTGAGTAGCCAGATAAAAGGTGCCCATTTCAAACGGCCTCGTACTCAATTCTTGCTCGTACAATATGCATATTATTATTACTATTGGATAGAAAACACTATCTAGTTTCTAAAACCGTTTGAATTATTTCTCTGAGTGAAACAGAACTCATTCTGCAGCACATTTCCTGACCAGGAAGTGGAAAGTCTGAAATCGATGCTCTGTTCTTCTTCCTGCCTATAAATGGGCACGAGACCTATTAGTATACATGCACCTCATACACCTTCCCCTGGGTGTCAAGAGGCTGTGAGAGAAGAAATGAGGTGATTATCTTGGTCTGAGATGGAATACATCATCTTGGAATGACGTGTCCCCCATTTTCGGTACTCTGAAGAGCGCGAGGTGGACAGTGGGATTGCCTTTTGTTTAGCTGCCGTTATAGGCGACTATTATCTCCGGCTTTGATTTTATTTGATACATGTCACCATATCATCGTAAAGTATGTTTTTTCAATATAGTTTCATCAGATTATTGAAATTTTTTCGGGAGTTTTGCCGTGTTCCGTTCTCTTCCGTTTGTTGACATGGAGAGCTTTGTGCCACTAGGCTAGCGCGCTTGCTAAATGAAGAGGGAAAGTTGCCGTTCTAAATCCAAACAACGACTGTTCTGGACAAAGGACACCTTGTCCAACATTCTGATGGAAGATCAGCAAAAGTAAGAAACATTTTATGATGCTATTTCATATATCTGTCGTAGTCGTCGGCGCCCAAGTGTTTCTGGCTATTGTGCTAAGCTAATATAACGCTACATTTTTTTTCCGCTGTAAAACACTTAATAAATCGGAAATATTGGCTGGAATCACAAGATGCCTGTCTTTCATTTGCTGTACACTATGTATTTTTCAGAAATGTTTTATGATGAGTAATTAGGTATTTGACGTTGGTGCCTGTAATTATTATGGCTGCTTTCGGTGCAATTTCTGTTTGTAGCTGCAATGTAAACTATGATTTATACCTGAAATATGCACATTTTTCTAACAAAACATATGCTATACAATAAATATGTTATCAGACTGTCATCTGATGAAGTTGTTTCTTGGTTAGTGGCTATTTATATCTTTATTTGGTCGAATTTGTGATAGCTACTGATGGAGTAAAAAACTGGTGGAGTAAAAAAAGTGGTGTCTTTTGCTAACGTGGTTAGCTAATAGATTTACATATTGTGTCTTCCCTGTAAAACATTTTAAAAATCGGACATGTTGGCTGGATTCACAAGATGTGTACCTTTCATATGCTGTATTGGACTTGTTAATGTGTGAAAGTTAAATATTTAAAAAATATATATTTTGAATTTCGCGCCCTGCACTTGAAGTGGCTGTTGTCATAAGTGTACCGACGCCGGGCTGCAGCCATAAGAAGTTAAACGATGTACCGGCAGGATAGACAGCGGAGGCTAGTAAGACAAGGTGCGGCGGACTATGTATTTATGTAAATAACAGCTGGTGCACTATATCAAAGGAAGTCTTGAGCTATTGCTCGCCTGAGGTAGAGTATGTTATGATAAGCTGTAGACCACACTACTTACCGAGAGAGTTCATCTGTATTCTTCGTAGCTGTTTTACATACCACCTCAGTCAGAGGTTGGCACTAAGATAGCATTGAATGAGCTGTAGTCTGCCATAAGCAAACAAGAAAATGGTCACCCAGAGGCGGTGCTCCTAGTAGCCGGGGACTTTAATGCAGGGAAACTTTTATTTGTTTTACCAAATTTCTATCAGCATGTTAAATGTGCCACCAGAGGGAAAATACAACTCTGGACCACCTGTATTCCACACACAGAGACAAATACAAAGCTCTCTCTCTCCATTTGACACATTTGACCATAATTCCATCCTCCTGATTCCTATTTACAAGCAAAAATTAAAGCAGGAAGCATCAGTGACTAGATCAATAAAAAAGTGGTCAGATGAAGCAGATGCGAAGCTACAGGACTGTTTTGCTAGCACAGTGATAAAATAATTAACTGGAATATGTTCCGGGATTCTTCCAATGGCATTGAGGAGTATGTCACATCTATCATTGATGACGTCGTCCCCACAGTGACCGTACGTACATACCCCAACCAGAAGCCATGGATTACAGGCAGCATTCGCACTGAACTAAAGGCTAGAGCTGCCGCTTTCAAGGAGTGGGACTCTAACCTGGGAGCTTATAAGAAATCCTGCTATGCCCTCCGACGAACCATCAAACAGGCAAAGCGTCAATAAAGGACCAAAATTGAGTCGCACTAATACACCAGCTCTGACGTTCGTCGGATGTGGCAGGGCATGCAAACCATTACAGACTACAAAGGGACGCACAGCCGAGAGCTGCCCTGTGACACGAGCCTACAAGACGAGCTAAACTACTTCTATGCTCGCTTCGAGGCACCAGCTCTACTGGAAGATTGTGTGATCATGCTCTCCGCAGCCGATGTGAGTAAGACCTTTAGACAGGTCAACATTCACAAGGCCGCAGGGATATACGGATTACCAGGACATATACTGCGAGCATGCGCTGACCAACTGGAAAGTGTCTTCACTGACATGTTCAAACTCTCCCTGTCCGAGTCTGTAATACCAACATGTTTTAAGCAGACCACCATAGTGCCTGTGCCCAAGAACACTAAGGTAACCTGCATAAATGACTTCCGACCCGTAGAACTCACATCTGTATCCATGAAGTGCTTTGAAAGGCTGGTCATGGCTCACAACACCATGATCCCAGAAACCATAGACCCACTCCAATTTGCATACCACCCCAACAGATCCACAGATGATGCAATCTCTATTGCACTCCACACTGCCCTTTCCCACCTGGACAAAAGGAACACCTATGTGAGAATGCTATTCATTGACTACAGCTCAGCGTTCAACACCATAGTGCCGTCAAAGCTCATTAATAAGCTAAGGACCCTGGGACTAAACACCTCCCTCTGCAACTGGATCCTGGACTTCCTGACGGTCCGCCCCCAGGTGGTAAGGGTAGGTAATAATAACACATATTCCATGCTGATCCTCATCACAGGGGCCCCTCGAGGGTGCGTGCTCAGCCCCCTCCTGTACTCCCTGTTCACTCATGACTGCATGACCAGGCATGACTCCAATACCATCATTAAATTTGCCGATGACACAACAGTGGTAGGCCTGATCACCCCCGACAACAATGAGACAGCCTATAGGGAGGAGGTCAGAGACCTGGCCGTGTGGTGCAAGGACAACAACCTCTCCCTCAACGTGATCAAGACAAAGGAGATGATTGTGGACTACAGGAAAAAGAGGACCGAGCACTCCCCCATTCTTATCGACGGGGCTGCAGTGGAGCAGGTTGAGAGCTTCAAGTTCCTTGGCGTCCATATCACCAACAAACTAACATGGTCCAAGCACACCAAGACAGTCGTGAAGTGGGCACGACAAAACCTAAAAGAATGGGACCTCAGGAGACTGAAAAGATTTGGCATGGGTCCTCAGATCGTCAAAAGGTTTTACAGCTGCACCATCAATAGCATCCTGACTGGTTGCATCACTGCCTGGTATGGCAACTGCTTGGCCTCCAACCACAAGGCACTACAGAGGGTAGTGCGAACGGCCCAGTACATCACTGGGGGCAAGATTTCTGCTATCCAGGACCTCTATACCAGGCGGTGTCAGAGGAAGGCCACCGTAGTCATAGACTGTTCTCTCTGCTACTGCATATCAAGCCGTACCGGAGCGCCAAGTCATTGCAGGCAATCTCAACGCTGTGCGTTACAGGGAAGACATCCTCCTCCCTCATGTGGTACCCTTCCTGCAGGCTCATCCTGACATGACCCTCCTGCATGACAATGCCACCAGCCATACTGCTCGTTCTGTGTGTGATTTCCTGCAAGACAGGAATGTCAGTGTTCTGCCATGGCCAGCGAAGAGCCCGGATTTCAATCCCATTGAGCACGTCTGGGACCTGTTGGGTCGGAGGGTGAGGTCTAGGGCCATTTCCCCCCAGAAATGTCCAGGAACTTGCAGGTGCCTTGGTGGAAGAGTGGGGTAACATCTCACAGCAAGAACTGGCAAATCTGGTGCAGTCCATAAGGAGGAGATGCACTGCAGTACTTAATGTAGCTGGCGGCCACACCAGATACTGACTGTTACTTTTGATTTTGACCCCGCCTTTGTTCAGGGACACATGATTCCATTTTTGTTAGTCACATGTCTGTGGAACATGTTCAGTTTGTTTAAGTTGTTGTATCTTATGTTCATACAAATATTTACACGTTAAGTTTGCTGAAAATATACGCAGTTGACAGTGAGGACGTTTCTTTTTTTGCTGAGTTCATATTATACACACACACACACACACACACACACACACACACACACACACACACACACACACACACACACACACACACACACACACACACACACACACACACACACACACACACACACACACACACACACACACACACACACACACACACACACACACACACACTTCTTGGATCCTGGTTCAGTAATAATGAAATCAGACCTTGTTGCATGTCCGATAATCTACCGTTTATATAGGAGTGGTTAAAACATGCTAATAATGGTCCTCTGATTATATCAAAAAGAGTTTTGTATACTTCCACTGGTATGCCATCCAGCCCTGGAGTTTTCCCAGACTTAAAGGCTTTAATTGCATCAAGAAGTTCCTCCGCTGTAATTTGGCCTTCACATGAGTCTTTCTGTACATATGTTAATTTTACATTATTAATTGGAATAAAATCCATACAATTAGCTTCGGTTAGTGGAGATGGAGGAGACTGAAACGAAAACATATTATTAAAGTACTTCCTCTTTCAAAATATCATTCGGTGAATCATGTGACTCCATCATTTGTAACAAGTTTCAATACATTTTTTTTGGTAACATTTCTATATTGAAGATTGAAAAAGAATGAGGCATTTTTCCCCATATTCCATCCAAATTGATTTATTTTTTATAATATATTACACTGGATCTTTCTTGAATAAGTTCTTCCATTTATTTTTGTTTTTCTCTAAATTATTCTGTGCCTCTTCTGTGCCTCCTTTAATATGGACTATTTTGATCTAAATTGCTTTTGTTTTATAGATGAGTAGTGAATTGCATGGCCTCTAAACGCACATTTAAAAGTGTCCCATACAATAAGTGTATCTGCTGTACCTGTTATGTCTGAAAAAATCAGTTATCAATTCTTCTATCCTAGTTCTAAACAACATCCAGTAGGCTGATTACATTTCCAATATGCTCGCTCATGTGGAAATTCTGTATTTGCCAATTATGTGATGATCCGACCGCATTCTGTCCCCTAGCAACACTTTTTAAACTTTTGGTGTCAGAGAGAATGACATAAGAAAGTAATCAAGATGACTAGCTTGATTAAGCCTCCGCCATGTATATCTCACTAGGTCAGGGTATTTAAGCCTACATATATCACTAATTCCAATATATCCATGACTTCATGATTTCCTTAAGTGCCTGTGGGTGATAGTTTGTAGTGTGATTTCCTTTACGGTCCATAGAGGTATTTAAACCCGTATTAAAATATCCCACCATAATAATAGAGTCTAGTGTTGCTTGTAGAGTTGATAAATTCTTATATAAATTTTCAAAGAAGCTTGGATCATCATTATTTGGACCGTACAGGTTAACTGTTAGGGCTGCAAGCCCGATATCGGTACACCTCTGACAACATCCAGCTCAAGTGCAGGGCGCGAAATTCAAAATCTATTTTTTTAAAATATTTAACTTTCACACATTAACAAGTCCAATACAGCATTTGAAAGATAAACATCTTGTCAATCCAGCCAACATGTCCGATTTTTTAAATGTTTTACAGAGAAAACACCACATATATTTATGTTAGCTCACCACCAAATAAAAAAGAGGACAGACATTTTTCACAGCACAAGTAGGATGAAGTAGCATGCACAAGCCAACCTAACTAACCTAAAACCAACCTAAATAACCTAGAAAAAACTACCTCAGATGACAGTCCTATAACATGTTACACAATAAATCTATGTTTTGTTCAAAAAAATTGCATATTTTAGCTATAAATCAGTTTTACATTACTGCTACCATCATAGCTACAGTCAGAAATCGCACGGGAGTAGCCAGAGAAAATACAGACACCAACGTCAACTACTAATTACACATCAGAAAACATTTCAGAAAAATATATGGTGGATAGCTAATGAAAGAGAAAGATCTTGTGAATACAGACAATATTTCCGATTTCTGAAGTGTTTTACAGCGAAAACACAATATATCGTTATATTAGCTTACTACAATAGCTAACACACAGCAGCATTGATTCTAGTCAAACGCTAGCGATAGCACAGTTCGACAGATATATGAAAAAGCATCTCAAATTGGGTCCTTATCTTTGTTGATTTTCCATCAGAATGTTCTCCAAAGGGTCCTTTGTTCAGAACCGTCTTCATTTGGACCCAGAACGAACGATGTCCCTCTTGAATTAGCATGGCACACTGGCCATGCCGTGCTAACCTCTCCGTCTTGACAAAATTCTTGCGTCGCATCACGTCTAAAGTCCAGAATAAATTTCAATAATATAATTAAAGTATATTGAAAAAACATACTTTAGGATGATATTGTGACATGTATCAAATAAAATCGAAGCCGGAGGTCATATTCACCTATAACGAGGGTTTTCCAGGAGCGCAGTCCAGTTCCTACTTCGCGCCCAGAAAAAAAAATAAAGTGCGCACTTCTCACTCCAAGATGTTGTTTTCAGTCCCTGACAGAGATAATCAAGTCATTTCTTCTCTCACTTCCGCATGACACCCAGGGGAAGGCGTGTGACGTGTTTCTACAGTCCTAAGTGCCAAGGCCTTTTATAGAGAGTATCTTGAAGAGAGACATAGCTTCTTGGAAATTTCACTTCCGGATAGAAAATGGGCTGTAAAAAGAGTTATGTTTCACTTAGAGAAATAATTAAACCTGTTTTAGAAACTAGACAGTGTTTTCTATCCAATTGTAATAATAATATGCATATTGTACGAGCAAGAATTGAGTACGAGGCCGTTTGAAATGGCCACCTCTTTCCAGGTTACTCACTGCTGATACTCACTGCTGATATTTGAGCCATATTAATAAGCCATATGTGTTTATTGTCCAATAACATATTTAAAATAATCCATCTACCATGATGATATGTTTGGACAATTTGCACACATCAAAATTACTGTTAATTAATATCATCAACCCTTTTGAATTTCTTTTCCCATGGGAGAAATATATTTCACCCCCCCAGTCCTTTTTCTACAAAACTTAATCTAAAATTGTTGAATGAGTTTCCTGTAAACAATAGATATTATATTCCTTCTCTTTTAGCCAGGTAAATACTGATCGTCTTTTCTTATAATTGTAATGGCCTAGCAGATAATAACTGGCTATACTTATTTCACCACTTACCGTAATGAGACAAGATTCAATTCTATTTATCAAAATATGTTTGTAAACATACCACAAGTAACATGATGATTGAGTGTCTATATAGCTGTACCATAATATTTGCATTGCTATATCCATGACTTCATGATTTCCTTAGACCTGGACTAAAGCATCCGCCAACTCCTGGACAGTCTGTGGTGCAACGTGGCGTTGGTGGATGGAGCGAGACATGATGTCCCAGATGTGCTCAATTGGATTCAGGTCTGGGGAACGGGCGGGCCAGTCCATAGCATCAATGCCTTCCTCTTGCAGGAACTGCTGACACACTCCAGCCACATGAGGTCTAGCATTGTCTTGCATTAGGAGGAACCCAGGGCCAACCGCACCAGCATATGGTCTCACAAGGGGTCTGAGGATCTCATCTCGGTACCTAATGGCAGTCAGGCTACCTCTGGGGGCTGTGCGGCCCCCCCAAAGAAATGCCACCCCACACCATGACTGACCCACCACCAAACCGGTCATGCTGGAGGATGTTGCAGGCAGCAGAAGGTTCTCCACGGCGTCTCCAGACTCTGTCACGTCTGTCACGTGCTCAGTGTGAACCTGCTTTCATCTGTGAAGAGCACAGGGCGCCAGTGGCGAATTTGCCAATCTTGGTGTTCTCTGGCAAATGCCAAACGTCCTGCACGGTGTTGGGCTGTAAGCACAACCCCCACCTGTGGACGTTGGGCCCTCATACCACCCTCATGGAGTCTGTTTCTGACCGTTTGAGCAGACACATGCACATTTGTGGCCTGCTGGAGGTCATTTTGCAGGGCTCTGGCAGTGCTCCTCCTGCTCAAAGGCGGAGGTAGCGGTCCTGCTGCTGGGTTGTTGCCCTCCTACGGCCTCCTCCACGTCTCCTGATGTACTGGCCTGTCTCCTGGTAGCGCCTTCATGCTCTGGACACTATGCTGACAGACACAGCAAACCTTCTTGCCACCGCTCGCATTGATGTGCAATCCTGGATGAGCTGCACTACCTGAGCCACTTGTGTGGGTTGTAGACTCCGTCTCATGCTACCACTAGAGTGAAAGCACCGCCAGCATTCAAAAGTGACCAAAACATCAGCCAGGAAGCATAGGAACTGAGAAGTGGTCTGTGGTCACCACCTGCAGAACCACTCCTTTATTGGGGGTGTCTTGCTAATTGCCTATAATTTCCACCTGTTGTCTATTCCATTTGCACAACAGCATGTGAAATTTATTGTCAATCAGTGTTGCTTCCTAAGTGGACAGTTTGATTTCACAGAAGTGTGATTGACTTGGAGTTGCATTGTGTTGTTTAAGTGTTCCCTTTATTTTTTTGAGCAGTGTATATAGTTGACGTCGAAAGTTTACATACACCTTAGCCAAATACATACGTTTTTCACAATTCCTGACACTTAATCCTAGTAAAAATTCCCTGTCTTAGGATCACCACTTTTTTTTAAGAATGTGAAATGTCAGAATAGTAGTAGAGAGAACGATTTATTTCAGCTTTTATTTCTTTCATCACATTCCCAGTGGGTCAGAAGTTCACATACACTCAATTAATATTTGGTAGCATTGCCTTTAAATTGTTTAACTTGGGTCAAACATTTCGGGTCGCCTTCCACAAGCTTCCCAAAATAAGTTGGGTGAATTTTGGCCAATTCCTCCTGACAGAGCTGGTGTAACTGAGTCAGGTTTGTAGGCCTCCTTGCTCACAGGTGCCATTAATACAGGTAACGAGTGGAGGACAGAGGAGCCTCTTAAAGAAGAAGTTACAGGTCTGTGAGAGCCAGAAATATTGCTTGTTTGTAGGTGACCAAATACTTATTTTCCACCATAATTTGCTAATAAATTCATTAAAAATCCTACAATGTGATTTTCTGGATTTTTTTTCTCATTTTGTCTGTCATAGTTGAAGTGTACCTATGATGAAAATTACAGGCCTCTCTCATCTTTTTAAGTGGGAGAACTTGCACAATTGGTGGCTGACTAAATACTTTTTTGCCCCACTGTATATATTTTTTTTATCCTGTTTCTAATTTTCCATAATTAGCTATTAATATTTGTAGTAATGTCAGCAATTTATGCAAATAATTTTTACCTCTGTCACGCCTTGACCTTAGAGAGACGTTTTATTTCTCTATTTGGTCAGGGTGTGATTTGGGGTGGGCATTCTGTTTGTTTCGATGTTTTGGCCGGGTATGGTTCTCAATTAGGGACAGCTGTCTATCATTGTCTCTGATTGGGAATCATACTTAGGCAGCCTTTTTTCCTTTTGGTAGTTGTGGGTAGGTGTCTTCGTTTGTGCAAGTATAGCCTTACGGAGCTTCACGTTCGTTTTTGTTGTATTATTGTTTTGTTGGGGACATTTGCAAATAAAGGAAGAATGTACGCTCACCACGCTGCACCATACGACGAGCTTGACACTCTCACCATTACCAAAATTACATTAAGGCAAGCAATTATTATATTAGCAAACAATTATTGTGAATCATCCTATATTGTCCCTAACATCGTTTACACCCTCTCAACAATTGTGGGACACACACACACAACCATTTTCCCCCACAACAACCATAGACTCAGATTCTCAACATTTGCACCATCCCAGAGCCCAGAAAGGTCTTGATTTACGAATGCATATACAGTTGCAGCTGTATGAGAAGGCCTGCAAAACTGAGCAAAAAAAAGGGGCAGAAATGGGGAGATTTTCTTTTCACCTTTATTTAACCAGGTAGGCCAGTTGAAAACAAGTTTCTCATTTACAACTGCGACCTGGTCAAGATAAAGCCAAGCAGTGCGACACAAACAACAACACAGGGTTACACATAAACAAACATACAGTCAATAATACAAAATAAAATAAAAATAGAAAAATCTATGTACAGTGTGTGCAAATGTAGAAGAGTAGGGAGGTAAGTAATAAATAGCCCTTAGAGGCGATAATAATTACAATTTAGCATTATTACTGGAGTGATAGATGTGCAGATGATGATGTGCAAGTATGTACAATGTGCAAATATGATATGCAAATATGTACATATTCTTATTCATTCTTTGACACTTGTGTGTATAAGGTAGTAGTTGTGAAATTCTTAGGTTAGATTACTTGTTAGATATTACTGCATGGTCGGAACTAGAAGCACAAGCATTGCGCTACACTCGCATTAACATCTGCTAACCATGTGTATGTGACCAGTAACATCTGCTAACCATGTGTATGTGACCAGTAACATCTGCTAACCATGTGTATGTGACCAGTAACATCTGCTAACCATGTGTATGTGACCAATAACATCTGCTAACCATGTGTATGTGACCATTAACATCTGCTAACCATGTGTATGTGACCAATAAGATTTGATTTATTTAGAGATACTGGGGTGCAAAAGAGCAAGAGGGTAAGTAATAATATGGGGATGGGGTAGTCGGGTGTGCAATTTACAGATTGGCTGTGTACAGGTACAGTGATCGGTAAGCTGCTCAGACAGCTGATGCTTAAAGTTAGAGAGGGAGATATAAGTCTCCAGCTTCAGAGATTTTTGCAATTCGTTCCAGTCATTGGCAGCAGAGAACTGCAAGGAAAGGCGGCCAAAGTAAGAATTGGCTTTGGGGATGACCAGTGAGATATACCTGCTGGAGCGCGTGCTACGGGTGGGTGTTGCTATGGTGACCAGTAAGCTGAGATAAGGCGTGGCTTTACCAAGCAAAGACTCATAGATGGCCTGGAGCCAGTGGGTTTGGCGACGAATATGAAGCGAGGGCCAGCCAACGAGAGCGTACAGTTCGCAGTGGTGGGTAGTATATGGGGCTTTGGTGATAAAACAGATGGCACTGTGATAGACTGCATCCAGTTTGCTGAGTAGAGTGTTGGGGGCTATTTTGTAAATGACATCGTCGAAGTCAAGGATCGGTAGGATAGTCAGTTTTACGAGGGTATGTTTGGCAACATGAGTGAAGGAGGCTTTGTTGCGAAAAAGGAAGCCGATTCTAGATTTAATTTTGGATTAGAGATGCTTAATGTGTGTCTGGAAGGAGAGTTTACAGTCTAACCAGGTATTTATAGTTGTCCACATATTCCAAGTCAGAACCGTCCAGAGTAGTGATGCTTGTCGTGCGGGCAGGTGCGGGCAGCAATCGGTTGAAGAGCATGCGTTTAGTGTTACTAGCATTTAAAAGCAGTTGGAGGCCACGGAAGGAATGTTGTATGGCATTGAAGGTCGTCTGGAGGTTTGTTAGCACAGTGTCCAAAGAAGGGCCAGATGTATACAAAATGGTGTCGTCTGTGTAGAGGTGGATCAGAGAATCAGCAAGAGCGACATCATTGATATATTAACCATTGTCACGTCCTAGATGATGGAGGTCAGATATACCCCCTTCCCCTGAAACACCCACAACATGGTCCCCCGTAGTGACCATATTCCCAAGCATCTCCATGCAGTCAGACCTTTGATTTTGTGCCACCAGGGCCACAATAATATGCCCCTCTCTGGATGTCTGAGTGTGACCCCTTCCCCATGGGTTACTGCAGCTAGTGTTGCCAGCTCTGCCACTACCTCAGTGGGGGCACTGCCACTACCTCAGTGGGGGCACCCCACCCCCCTCCCCATGGGTTACTGCAGCTAGTGTTGCCAGCTCTGCCCCTGCCTGGGTGGGGGCACCCCACCCCCCTCCCCATGGGTTACTGCAGCTAGTGTTGCCAGCTCTGCCCCTGCCTGGGTGGGGGCACCCCACCCCCCTCCCCATGGGTTACTGCAGCTAGTGTTGCCAGCCCTGCCACTGCCGCAGTGGGGACACCTCACCGGATCTCCACCAGCTAGGTACAAGGTCGTCAAGGTTCTCATTTGCAGCTTTGAGAATGTCCTTGTATATTATGCTCTCCCATCATGGGGCTTTGGCTTTGCAGGACCAACCCTGCCAAGCAGGCTCAGAATCTTGAGGGGGCAGTGCTGCTCTAAAAGGTCTCTGATCGCATTTTGGCTGCACACAGGCCGCTAACAGCAGGCCCATAAAACAGATAGGGACTTCTCCTTAGTATCTGGGTCATTCAGGTGGGTGTCTAGGGTATAAGGTTGTGGACTGTTCCATCAATATAGGACCATAAATTAATTAATTAGATGTATAATTTTTTTTTTTTTGATGTAGTTCCCCATGATAGGACAATAAATGAGATGTATAATTTTTTTTTAAACACTGTTCCACCATGATAGGACAATAAATAAGGACAATAAATAAATATAATAAATAATGTATAATTCATTATAAAATGTATATCCCTCATATACACAACACTGAAAGCTCTCTCACAACCCCTGCTCACAGAAATACATTGGTTCTGGGATATGCAACCATTTCCTTTCTCACTCAACGCCACACTTTCTCATACACCACACCCTCCATCTCAATACATACAGACATAGTCTTCTCTTTTTATCTCCACCATGTTGAATTTGTGGCTTTGTGTTCCAATGAGTTCTATTTGAAGATAGAAAAGCTATAATGTTTGTTGTATTATTACAATCCATAACAGGGCTAGAATTGTGTATTTCATTATTTGCCTCCTCTATGAGAACTTTGTCATTTAAAAAAAAAGTCATGGAGTAGTCTGTGTCTCGCAATAGTTTTGTCACAAAAACTGTTGTTTTAAATGGCAGTCGGAAGGGTGGGTGCTGCGGCAGGTGCCGCTTCTCATGCGAATGCTGTTATTTTATCTAAAACATCAGGTGTACGCCGACCCCAGCTAAGTTAGTCATGCAAAGATTTAAAGTGCAATTATGTGTTTTATCTCCAGTACATTGCCATGATTGTCAGTTATGTAGCTGCTCTACTGATAATCTCAGTGCGTCCTTGCTGGGATGACACAATCAGTCTACTGCCGGAGAATATCAACACCAAACACATTGGTTCACCGGTCCACGGGAGCGGACAGTACACAGCATACCATAATGTTCTGAATAATGGCCAAGTCTACCTCGCTCCCTATTCCACTGAACCGCTTAGGCGTAACAAACACAAGTCCAACATTTATCGGAAACTGTTAAACTACCTGTTCACTACCCTCCTGCTCTCCGGGGATGTGCAACTCAATCCTGGGCCTAACATCACCGAGCCAGCGATACGCACCGGAGTGGAAAGCGGTGGATGGCCTCGTCCACTGATCGTCGCCGCTGTGGAAGTGGGTGAGTGCTATGGTCCCATGGTTTCTCTCGACTCACCCGGCTCCAGGATAGATTTTGACTCTTCAAACATACCCAAGTCGCTATATGCGATCCCTGACTCTGCTTCTGGTACGCAAGCTGTTTTAATTAGTTCCCCGCATCCAGTGCAGGCGGGAGGGATTGTTAATTGCACTACCAAACTGCCCCTAATCAAAACGAAACAAAACGGCCTAAACCCAGCCATCAGAAAACACAGAAATTGTAACTTTTTTCAATGTGTCAATCACTCTCGAGTCATCTGGGACCCACAAGCTAAGCCCAAGGGACTACTAGGGGGGCACTTGAACATTCGTAGTGTCATTCCAAAAAGTGATCAAATTCAACATCTACTCAGACTCAACCTTGACTTCCTCTGCCTCTCAGAGACATGGCTCCATAAAAACTCTCCATATGCTGCTTTGATTGTTCCTGGCTACAATGTTATCAGGAGAGACAGGATTGAAGGAAGAGGAGGGGGTGTGATGATTTACATTAAAGAACATATCCGTTGTAAACAAATTGAGTGGTCATGTGATAATGAACTAGAATGTATTGGCCTGAACATTACACTGTCTCCCCAAATGTCTTTTACCCTTATTGGAATGTATAGACCACCTTGCACCAAAAGTGTGTTTTTTGATCAGTTTAATAACATGCTTAGGGAATGTGATTTTGGGAAAGAGGTCATCTTAATAATGGGAGATTTTAATATTAATTATGAAGACAAGTATTGTAGGAAACCCTCAAATGGATCACTAATACCTTTGACCTTACACAGCTAGTTAAAGGGCCAACCAGGGTGACTTGTTGCTCTAAAACACAGATTGATTTGGTGTTCAGTAATAAATCAGAGAGAGTGACTAAATCATTCAATATGGTTACTGGGCTATCTGATCATAATCTGACACTTATAGCCAGAAAGCTGTCTAAGAACAGGTTTAACCTCTCTACTGTTAGAAAGCCTGATCAACTCAGAATACCTAAGAGTGAATTCAATTATTTTGGAAACGCAATTAAGGGAATTAACTGGAATGATCTCTTGTCCTATACAGATGTGGAAGCTGATGGTTAGGTTTTTCTATCCACAAATCGCCTACAATAAATGGCTTCCTAAAGAAAATCCAACCCTGGCCGGAAGAGCCCTCTTCCTTGGCTAAGTGGAGAAATCTGGAAACTGATGAAAGAACGAGATCCTGCTCTAAAAACAGCCCTAAAGTCCAAATTAGAGCATGACAGACGTAGGTTTACCATGTTGAGAAATAAGGTGAGGAAAGAAATCAGACAGGCCAAGGCAAACTTTCTTTATTAACATAATTGGTGAAGCAAAGGGAAATTCTAAATTGATCTGGGAGAATCTAAAAAAGTGTACAGGGAAAAACCATGGTAACACTGCAAAAAGACTAGAAATCATGGTGAATAACAATCTAACACAGGATGCAGTCGAAATAGCAAGAGCCTTCAATTCCTACTTTATTGACTCTGTCAGGGTACTGACACAGAACCCCTACACTGGTTTCTTGGGCTCAGTGCTAGTGAATGACGCTCAACCTGTCTTCATCATAAGGGAGGTTTCTGAGTCGAAGGTAAACAGGGTGATTAGCTCACTAAAGAACTCTAAAGCCAAAGATGTGTTTGGGCTGGACTCTACCTTTCATTCACTCATTGGCCCCATTACTAAGGTCACCAACACATCTATTGGTCTGGGGGTGTTTCCAAGGGTCTGGAAGTTGGCCATAATAACGACCATCTTTAAATCGGGTGACCCTGCTGACGTGAGTAACTACAGGCCCATTAGTATACTACCTGTGGTGTCGAAGGTAACCCTGCTGACGTGAGTAACTACAGGCCCATTAGTATACTACCTGTGGTGTCGAAGGTTACCCTGCTGACGTGAGTAACTACAGGCCCATTAGTATAATACCTGTGGTGTCGAAGGTTACCCTGCTGACGTGAGTAACTACAGGCCCATTAGTATACTACCTGTGGTGTCGAAGGTTGTTAAAGTGTGTAGCAGAACAACTGATTGCCCACCTCAACAACAGCCCCTTCACATTACACTCCATGCAGTTTGGCTTCAGAGCGAAACACTCCACAGAAACGGCCAACTGCTTTCTTCTGGAAAATGTGAAGTCCAAGATGGACACAGGGGGCGTTGTTGGGTCTGTGTTTCTGGACCTAAGGAAGGCTTGTGATACTGTTAACCATGAGGTTCTCATCACAAAATTGTCCAAGTCCAACTTTTCCCCCTATGCCTTGAGATGGATGAAATCATACCGCGAAGGCAAAACTCAGTGTGTCAGAGTGAGCAATGAGCTGTTGCCCACTCTTAGCTATGATGTGGGCGTGCCCCAAGGGTCAATACTGGGGCCCCTCCTGTTCAGCCTGTACATTAATGATCTGCCTTCTGTCTGTACTGGGTCGGAAGTTCAAATGTATGCAGATGATACAGTGATATATGTACATGCAAAGAGCAAACGACAAGCTGCACAAGAACTCACTACTGTAATGGTCCAGGTTACAAAGTGGCTCAGTGACTCACTACTGTAATGGTCCAGGTTACAAAGTGGCTCAGTGACTCACTACTGTAATGGTCCAGGTTACAAAGTGGCTCAGTGACTCACTACTGTAATGGTCCAGGTTACAAAGTGGCTCAGTGACTCGTGTTTGCATCTCAATGTGAAAAAAACAGTTTGCATGTTCTTCACAAAGAGGGCAACAGATGCTACTGAGCCAGATGTCTGTGTGTCAGGGGAGAAGCTCCAGGTGGTATCTGATTTTAAGTACCTTGGCAACATACTTGATTCCAACCTCTCTTTTAAAAAGCAGGTGAAAAAGGTTATTCAAATAACCAAATTCAACCTAGCTAATTTCTGATTTATAAGAAATTGTTTGACTACAGATGTAAAAAAACTGGACTTCAAATCTGTGATACTCCCCCACTTAACATACTGCTTGACTAGTTTGGCCCAAGCTTGCTGTACAACATTAAAACCTATTCAGTCTGTCTACAAACAGGCTTTCAAAGTGCTTGATAGGAAGCCCAATAGCCATCATCACTGTCACATCCTCAGAAAGCATGAGCTCCTGAGTTGGGAAAATCTTGTGCAATACACCGACGCATGTCTTGTATTCAAGATCCTAAATGGCCAGGCTCCCCCTCCACTCAGTACTTCTGTTAAACAGAAAACCCAAACATATGGCAGCAGATCCACAAGGTCTGCCATGAGAGGTGACTGTATAGTTCCTTTAAGGAAAAGCACCTTTAGTCAATCTGATTTCTCTGTGAGAGCTTCCCATGTCTGGAATACACTGCCATCAGACACACATAACTGCACCACCTATCACACTTTCACAAAAAACATGAAGACATGGCTAAAGGTCAATCAGATTTTTGAACTTACTCCCTAGCTGTGTATTGCTGCTTTCCATGTTGTCTGTAGCTTGTGAGGTGTGGAAACACTGCTTTAATGGGTTTTGTCTGGTTGCTTTTTGTGCTATGTTGCTCTGTCTGCATGGTATGTCTTGCTTGTCCTATGTTGCTCTGCGTGTGCTCACTGCTCACTGATTGTCTGTATTGTAATTGTTTTTAAAAACCTGCCCAGGGACTGGGGTTGAAAATTAGCCGGTTGGCTAAAACCAGCACTTTTACTGAAATTAATGTGCACTGTCCCTGTAAAAATAAACTCAAACTGGTTATCAATATACAGTTTGACCACGAGAGCTTCACATTTCCCTTTCAATCTATTTTCCTTGAAAATTGGATACAGAACTTTGCGCTGTTCTGTAATTTCCTTCGGGAACTGGTCAGCCTATTTTCGTGCCAGCAAGTCTTTTAACCAGGCTTTTAACCATTATTTGATCTTTAAAGAAAGAATTTGGCAACGATTGGGCGTTCATACCTCTGCCCGAAGCGGTGTACACGTTCAGTTAGATTTTGTCGATAGCTTTGGGTGGGATCTGAAGCGCTGTAAGGAGGAACTTTCTAACTACAGATTCAGGAAGTTCTCCTTTCTCTTGGATACCTGTAAGTACCAGATTCTCTCTCATGGATCTAGTCTGTATGTCAAGTACGGCTTCTCTCAGAACGATGTTCTCCTTTTTAAGTTCATTAACTTCGGTTTCAATCTTATTGACCGCCCCTTTTAGCTTGTGTCTTTCTCCAATGTTGCAGCTTTTTTGTCACTCATCTCGAGGCTTGCCTTCAACTCTTTTATACCTTACTGACTAGTTCAAGTATACCCAGTTTGTCATTTATTGATTTTAACAGATCGGTTTTGACCTTTACCTTTCCCGGTGATTAAAATAGGGTTAGGGTTAGGGTTAGGGTTAGGGTTAGGGTTAGGGTTTCTTGACCTGGAGGCCTGCTTTAGTTTTTGCTTGTAAGCAGGAATCAGGAGGATAGAGTTAAGGTCAGATTTGCCAAATGGACGGCGAGGGAGAGCTTTCTATGCATCTCTGTGTGGAGCAAAGGTGGTCTAGATTTTTTTAAACCTCTGGTTACACATTTAACATGCTGGTAGAAATGAGGTAGAATGGATTTAAGTTTCCCTGCATTAACTTCTTATGGCTGCAAGGGGCAGTATTGAGTAGCCAGTTAAATCGTGCCCATTTCAAACGGCCTCGTACTCAATTCTTGCTCGTACAATATGCATATTATTATTACTATTGGATAGAAAACACTCTCCAGTTTCTAAAACCGTTTGAATTATTTCTCTGAGTGAAACAGAACTCCTTCTGCAGCACATTTCCTGACCAGGAAGTGGAATGTCAGAAATCGATGCTCTGTTCAACTTCATGCCTATACATGGGCAATGAACGTAAGAGTCTACGTACACTTCATACACCTTCCTCTGGGTGTCAAGAAGGCTGTGAGAGAAGAAATGAGGTGATTATCTTGATCTGGGATGGAATAAATCCTCTTGGAATGACGTGTACCCCATTTCCGGTACTCTGAAGAACGCAATTTGGACAGTGGGGTTGCCTTTTGTTTTGCTGACGTTATAGGCGACTATTATTTCCGGCTTTGATTTTATTTGATACATGTCACCATATCATCGTAAAGTATGTTTTTTCAATATAGTTTCATCAGATTATTGAAATTTTTTCGGGAGTTTTGCCGTGTTCCGTTCTCTTCCGTTTGTTTACATGGAGAGATCCGTGCAACCCGGCTAGCGCGCTTGCTAAATGGAGAGAGAAAGTTGCCATTCTGAATCCAAACAACGACTCATCTGGACAAAGGACACCTTGTTCAACATTCTGATGAAAGATCAGGAAAAGTAAGACCCAATTTATGATGTTATTTCATATATCTGTCGTAGTCGCCGGCGCCCAAGTGTTTCTGGCTATTGTGCTAAGCTAATATAATGCTACATTTTGTTTTCGCTGTAAAACACTTAATAAATCGGAAATATTATCTGGCATCACAAGATGCCTGTCTTTCATTTGCTGTACACTATGTATTTTTCAGAAATGTTTTATGATGAGTAATTAGCTATTTGACGTTGGTGTCTGTAAATATTATGGCTGCTTTCGGTGCAATTTCTGAATGTAGCTGCAATGTAAACTATGATTTATACCTGAAATATGCACATTTTTCGAAAAAAACATATGCTATACAATAAATATGTTATCAGACTGTCATCTGATGAGGTTGTTTCTTGGTTAGTGGCTATTTATATCTTTATTTGGCCGAATTTGTGATAGCTACTGATGGAGTCAAAAACTGATGGAGTAATAAAAATGGAGTCTTTTGCTAACGTGGTTAGCTAATAGATTTACATATTTTGTCTTCCCTGTAAAACATTTTAAAAATCGGACATGTTGGCTGGATTCACGAGATGTGTACCTTTCATATGCTGTATTGGACTTGTTAATGTGTGAAAGTTAAATATTTAAAAAAAATATCTTTTGAATTTCGCGCCCTGCACTTGAAGTGGCTGTTGTCATAAATGTACCGACGTCGGGCTTGCACGCCAAACAGGTTAAAGTCCCCAGCCGCTAGAAGCGCCACATCTAGATAAGCATTTTCTTGTTTGCTTATGGACTTATACAGCTCGTTGTGTGCGGTCTTAGTGCCAGCGTCGGTTTGTCGTGGTAAATAGACAGCTACGAAAAATATAGATGAACTCTTGGTAAATAGTGTGGTGTACAGCTTATCATGAGATACTCTACCTCAGGCCAGCAAAGCCTTGAGACTTCATTAATGTTAGATTTCATGCACCAGCTGTTTTTGACAAATAGACAGACTGCCACCCCTTGTCTTACCGGAGGCATCCGTTCTAGCTTGCCGATGCACGGAAAACCCGGCCAGCTGTATGTTATCCATGTCATCGTTCAGTCACGACTCATAAGTGAAACATAAGATATTAGTTTAATGTCCCGTTGGTAGGATAGTCTTGATCGGAGCTCATCCAGTTTATTATCCAATGATTGCACGTTGGCTAATAGGACTGATGGTAGAGGCAGGTTACCCACTCGCCGTCAGATTCTTACAATGCACCCCGACCTACGATCCCTATATCTCCATCTCTTCTTCATGCGAATTACAGGGATTTGGGCCTTGTCCGGTGTCTGAAGTAATTTCTTCACATCTAACTCTTAAAGACAAAAATCTTTGTCCAGTACGAGGTGAGAACTCGTTCTGATATCCAGAATCTCTTTTCGTCATAAGAGACGGTGGCAGAAACATTATGTACAAAATAAGTTACAAATAACACGAAAAACACAATAGCACAATTGGTTAGGAGCCTGTAAAATGGCAGCCATCTCCTCCGGCGCCATTGGTTTGCCACCATGTTTCTCTTATTTTTGACACAACTTTTACTTGTATTGTCTTTTTTATTATGGAATGGTATCAGGGGAGGGATGAACACTGTGTGTTTTGCACCAGGATCAGTGAACCCCTGTTGTATATGAGACACCACAAAGGTGTGATCACTCTGACATGTTCGCCAAGGTAGCCCAATTACCACCAGACAAATGCCAATAGGCACAGTATCTGTATCGGCTGGGAATGACAATGACAGGTGAACATTGTTATATTAACAGAACACTGCTTCTATGGTATTATGTAAAGGGTTGTTTATTCTACATGGACCTGTTGAACATTATAAACTATATACCTCCAGCTTTTCAACTTTATAGACTACATACAGTACACAAGTATGTGGACACCTGTTTGTTCAGATTCAGAAAACTTGAATGTCCTCAGAGGCAATTCATCTTGCAGCAGTCAAAACATAACATCTACAAATGTAAAAGAAACAGCAAATGACATTTACAAACAAGTAGGCAGGGTAAGTGCAGTTTCATAGTACAGGTGCTAAGTGCAGTTAGTCCAACATTTGTTAAGTTGCATTCGGAATAAAAAAGAGAATTCGGCCCAATTTTTAAACTTAGTCTGTTATTCAGAGTGGAAGGAAAGAGTCAACCGCTATTTGATTGTCCATTTGGAGGGCTCTGCCCAGGTAGAGAGAGATGGAGGGCTCTGCCCAGGTAGAGAGAGATGGAGGGCTCTGCCCAGGTAGAGAGAGATGGAGGGCTCTGCCCAGGTAGAGAGAGATGGAGGGCTCTGCCCAGGTAGAGAGAGATGGAGGGCTCTGCCCAGGTAGAGAGAGATGGAGGGCTCTGCCCAGGTAGAGAGAGATGGAGGGCTCTGCCCAGGTAGAGAGAGATGGAGGGCTCTGCCCAGGTAGAGAGAGATGGAGGGCTCTGCCCAGGTAGAGAGAGATGGAGGGCTCTGCCCAGGTAGATAGAGATGGAGGGCTCTGCCCAGGTAGAGAGAGATGGAGGGCTCTGCCCAGGTAGAGAGAGATGGAGGGCTCTGCCCAGGTAGAGAGAGATGGAGGGCTCTGCCCAGGTAGAGAGATGAGATCTTGCTGTTGCTGCCCCATGATTTCTTCCACAAGTGCTGTGCGCTGAGAGTCAGGAAGCAAGTTCAGGGAGTGTTTTAATAAATAAACACACCGCAAAACAAGGAACTCAACCAACACACAGACATGAAACAGAAACAATGACACCTGGGTAAGGAACCAAAGGGAGTGACATATATATATAGGGAAGGTAATCAGGGAAGTGATGGAGTCCAGGTGAGTCTGACGACACGCAGGTGCGCGTAACGATGGTGACAGGTGCGCGTAACGATGGTGACAGGTGTGCACCATAATGAGAGGCCTGGTGACCTAGAGGCTGGAGGGAGCACACTTGACACTGACTATCTTGCCCAACCTATTTTTCTGTGCAACCTTGATATTCCCAAACCAGCAGGTCAAGCAGTAGGACAGAATGCTCTCAATCAATGAGTTATAAAAGAGAACCATGATGGTTAAATCATCATTAAAAAAGTGCAGTTTCCGTTGGAAATACAGTCTCTATTGGACTTTCTTAAAAATCTCGTCAGTACACTGATCCCAGGACAGTTTGTTGTCAATGACTAGCCCAAGGTATTTGTACTCCTCCACTATTTCAATGGGCTCACCTTTTATCAGTGATGGTGTGTGCATGGTAGTGTTCCTTCCTAAGTCAATCACCAGATCCTTTGTTTTTTATGTATCTCATTGTAGATGGGATGCCTCACACCAGACAGTAAAATCATTCAGAGCCGGTCCGGGCTCCATCTCATCCCTTTCGAGAAGACTGACCAAAGCAGCATCGTCAGCGTATTTGATCAGGTGTCGCCCTGGGAACCGGCTCCGGCAGCTGTCTATATACAGTATGTATAGTACTGGTGAAAGAACACTGTGGGGTTCCAACTGAAGCAGTGCGCACCTCAGAGAGTGTGTTGCCAACTCGTACCTGCTGAGACCTATCAGTTAGGAAGTTGGTGATCCATGTGATAAGCATCAAGTCCGAAGTCTGTCCGGGAGGGCCAACGGATTGATTGTGTTAAATTCTGAGGAGAAATCTGCCAACATGATCTGCACATCGGTTTTACTACCCTCCAAATGCATGTACACCAGATGTAAGAGCGAAAGGATGACATTATCTGTGCCTCTCTCTGACCGGTATGCAGGTTGGAGGGGTTCAACAAGGTGACTGGTGGTGTTGATGATGTATGCAGATTGGAGGGGGTCAACAAGGTGACTAGTGGTGTTGATGATGTATGCAGATTGGAGGGGGTCAACAAGGTGACTGGAGGTGTTGATGATGTTTGCAGATTGGAGGGGGTCAACAAGGTGACTGGTGGTGTTGATGATGTATGCAGATTGGAGGGGGTCAACAAGGTAACACCACCAGTCACCTTGTTGACCCCCTCCAATCTGCATACATCATCAACACCACCAGTCACCTTGTTGACCCCCTCCAATCTGCATACATCATCAACACCACCAGTCACCTTGTTGACCCCCTCCAATCTGCATACATCATCAACACCACCTTGTTGACCCCCTCCAATCTGCATACATCATCAACACCCCAGTCACCTTGTTGACCCCCTCCAATCTGCATACATCATCAACACCACCAGTCACCTTGTGACCCCCTCCAATCTGCATACATCATCAACACCACCAGTCACCTTGTTGACCCCCTCCAATCTGCATACATCATCACCACCTTGTTGACCCCCTCCAATCTGCATACATCATCAACACCACCTTGTTGACCCCCTCCAATCTGCATACATCATCAACACCACCAGTCACCTTGTTGACCCCCTCCAATCTGCATACATCATCAACACACCAGTCACCTTGTTGACCCCCTCCAATCTGCATACATCATCAACACCACCACCTGTTGACCCCCTCCAATCTGCATACATCATCAACACCTCCAGTC
>NC_052308.1:4947217-5032834 GCF_016432855.1 Salvelinus namaycush
TGTCAGAGGACATTCAGGTAATAAACACTACTGTCCTGTACCCAGAGGGTTAGGAGTTAGGACATTCAGGTAATAAACACTACTGTCCTGTACCCAGAGGGTTAGAGTTAGAGGACATTCAGGTAATAAACACTACTGTCCTGTACCCAGAGGGTTAGAGTTAGAGGACATTCAGGTAATAAACACTACTGTCCTGTACCCAGAGGGTTAGAGTTAGAGGACATTCAGGTAATAAACACTACTGTCCTGTACCCAGAGGGTTAGAGGACATTCAGGTAATAAACACTACTGTCCTGTACCCAGAGGGTTAGAGGACATTCAGGTAATAAACATTACTGTCCCGTACCCAGAGGGTTAGGGTTAGAGGACATTCAGGTAATAAACACTACTGTCCTGTACCCAGAGGGTTAGAGGACATTCAGGTAATAAACACTACTGTCCTGTCCCCAGAGGGTAAGAGTTAGAGGACATTCAGGTAATAAACACTACTGTCCTGTACCCAGAGGGTTAGAGGACATTCAGGTAATAAACAGTACTGTCCTGTACCCAGAGGGTTAGAGTTAGAGGACATTCAGGTAATAAACACTACTGTCCTGTACCCAGAGGGTTAGAGGACATTCAGGTAATAAACACTACTGTCCTGTACTCAGAGGGTTAGAGGACATTCAGGTAATAAACACTACTGTCCTGTACCCAGAGGGTTAGAGGACATTCAGGTAATAAACACTACTGTCCTGTACCCAGAGGGTTAGGGTTAGAGGACATTCAGGTAATAAACACTACTGTCCTGTACCCAGAGGGTTAGAGTTAGAGGACATTCAGGTAATAAACACTACTGTCCTGTACCCAGAGGGTTAGAGTTAGAGGACATTCAGGTAATAAACACTACTGTCCTGTACCCAGAGGGTTAGAGGACATTCAGGTAATAAACACTACTGTCCCATACCCAGAGGGTTAGAGGACATTCAGGTAATAAACACTACTGTCCTGTACCCAGAGGGTTAGAGGACATTCAGGTAATAAACACTACTGTCCTGTACCCAGAGGGTTAGAGTTAGAGGGCATTCAGGTAATAAACACTACTGTCCTGTACCCAGAGGGTTGGAGTTAGAGGACATTCAGGTAATAAACACTACTGTCCTGTACTCAGAGGGTTAGAGGACATTCAGGTAATAAACACTACTGTCCTGTACCCAGAGGGTTAGAGGACATTCAGGTAATAAACACTACTGTCCTGTCCCCAGAGGGTAAGAGGACATTCAGGTAATAAACACTACTGTCCTGTCCCCAGAGGGTTAGAGTTAGAGGACATTCAGGTAATAAACACTACTGTCCTGTACCCAGAGGGTTAGAGTTAGAGGACATTCAGGTAATAAACACTACTGTCCTGTACCCAGAGGGTTAGAGTTACAGGACATTCAGGTAATAAACACTACTGTCCTGTACCCAGAGGGTTAGAGTTAGAGGACATTCAGGTAATTAACACTACTGTCCTGTACCCAGAGGGTTAGAGGACATTCAGGTAATAAACACTACTGTCCTGTACCCAGAGGGTTAGAGTTAGAGGACATTCAGGTAATAAACACTACTGTCCTGTACCCAGAGGGTTAGAGTTAGAGGACATTCAGGTAATAAACACTACTGTCCTGTATCCAGAGGGTTAGATTTAGAGGACATTCAGGTAATAAACACTACTGTCCTGTACCCAGAGGGTTAGAGTTAGAGGACATTCAGGTAATAAACACTACTGTCCTGTACCCAGAGGGTTAGAGGACATTCAGGTAATAAACACTACTGTCCCGTACCCAGAGGGTTAGGGTTAGAGGACATTCAGGTAATAAACACTACTGTCCTGTACCCAGAGGGTTAGAGGACATTCAGGTAATAAACACTACTGTCCTGTACCCAGAGGGTTAGAGGACATTCAGGTAATAAACACTACTGTCCTGTACCCAGAGGGTTAGAGGACATTCAGGTAATAAACACTACTGTCCTGTCCCCAGAGGGTAAGAGTTAGAGGACATTCAGGTAATAAACACTACTGTCCTGTACCCAGAGGGTTAGAGGACATTCAGGTAATAAACACTACTGTCCTGTACCCAGAGGGTTAGAGGACATTCAGGTAATAAACACTACTGTCCTGTACCCAGAGGGTTAGGGTTAGAGGACATTCAGGTAATAAACACTACTGTCCTGTACCCAGAGGGTTAGAGGACATTCAGGTAATAAACACTACTGTCCTGTACCCAGAGGGTTAGAGTTACAGGACATTCAGGTAATAAACACTACTGTCCTGTACCCAGAGGGTTAGAGTTAGAGGGCATTCAGGTAATAAACACTACTGTCCTGTACCCAGAGGGTTGGAGTTAGAGGACATTCAGGTAATAAACACTACTGTCCTGTACCCAGAGGGTTAGAGTTAGAGGACATTCAGGTAATAAACACTACTGTCCTGTACCCAGAGGGTTAGAGTTAGAGGACATTCAGGTAATAAACACTACTGTCCTGTACCCAGAGGGTTAGAGTTACAGGACATTCAGGTAATAAACACTACTGTCCTGTACCCAGAGGGTTAGAGTTAGAGGACATTCAGGTAATTAACACTACTGTCCTGTACCCAGAGGGTTAGAGGACATTCAGGTAATAAACACTACTGTCCTGTACCCAGAGGGTTAGAGGACATTCAGGTAATAAACACTACTGTCCTGTACCCAGAGGGTTAGAGTTAGAGGACATTCAGGTAATAAACACTACTGTCCTGTACCCAGAGGGTTAGAGTTAGAGGACATTCAGGTAATAAACACTACTGTCCTGTATCCAGAGGGTTAGAGTTAGAGGACATTCAGGTAATAAACACTACTGTCCTGTACCCAGAGGGTTAGAGTTAGAGGACATTCAGGTAATAAACACTACTGTCCTGTACCCAGAGGGTTAGAGGACATTCAGGTAATAAACACTACTGTCCCGTACCCAGAGGGTTAGGGTTAGAGGACATTCAGGTAATAAACACTACTGTCCTGTACCCAGAGGGTTAGAGGACATTCAGGTAATAAACACTACTGTCCCGTACCCAGAGGGTTAGGGTTAGAGGACATTCAGGTAATAAACACTACTGTCCTGTACCCAGAGGGTTAGAGGACATTCAGGTAATAAACACTACTGTCCTGTACCCAGAGGGTTAGAGTTAGAGGACATTCAGGTAATAAACACTACTGTCCTGTACCCAGAGGGTTAGAGGACATTCAGGTAATAAACACTACTGTCCTGTACCCAGAGGGTTAGAGGACATTCAGGTAATAAACACTACTGTCCTGTACCCAGAGGGTTAGGGTTAGAGGACATTCAGGTAATAAACACTACTGTCCTGTACCCAGAGGGTTAGAGTTAGAGGGCATTCAGGTAATAAACACTACTGTCCTGTACCCAGAGGGTTGGAGTTAGAGGACATTCAGGTAATAAACACTACTGTCCTGTACCCAGAGGGTTAGAGTTAGAGGACATTCAGGTAATAAACACTACTGTCCTGTACCCAGAGGGTTAGAGTTAGAGGACATTCAGGTAATAAACACTACTGTCCTGTACCCAGAGGGTTAGAGTTACAGGACATTCAGGTAATAAACACTACTGTCCTGTACCCAGAGGGTTAGAGTTAGAGGACATTCAGGTAATTAACACTACTGTCCTATACCCAGAGGGTTAGAGGACATTCAGGTAATAAACACTACTGTCCTGTACCCAGAGGGTTAGAGTTAGAGGACATTCAGGTAATAAACACTACTGTCCTGTACCCAGAGGGTTAGAGTTAGAGGACATTCAGGTAATAAACACTACTGTCCTGTATCCAGAGGGTTAGATTTAGAGGACATTCAGGTAATAAACACTACTGTCCTGTACCCAGAGGGTTAGAGTTAGAGGACATTCAGGTAATAAACACTACTGTCCTGTACCCAGAGGGTTAGAGGACATTCAGGTAATAAACACTACTGTCCCGTACCCAGAGGGTTAGGGTTAGAGGACATTCAGGTAATAAACACTACTGTCCTGTACCCAGAGGGTTAGAGGACATTCAGGTAATAAACACTACTGTCCCGTACCCAGAGGGTTAGGGTTAGAGGACATTCAGGTAATAAACACTACTGTCCTGTACCCAGAGGGTTAGAGGACATTCAGGTAATAAACACTACTGTCCTGTACCCAGAGGGTTAGAGGACATTCAGGTAATAAACACTACTGTCCTGTACCCAGAGGGTTAGAGGACATTCAGGTAATAAACACTACTGTCCTGTCCCCAGAGGGTAAGAGTTAGAGGACATTCAGGTAATAAACACTACTGTCCTGTACCCAGAGGGTTAGAGGACATTCAGGTAATAAACACTACTGTCCTGTACCCAGAGGGTTAGAGGACATTCAGGTAATAAACACTACTGTCCTGTACCCAGAGGGTTAGAGTTAGAGGACATTCAGGTAATAAACACTACTGTCCTGTACCCAGAGGGTTAGAGGACATTCAGGTAATAAACACTACTGTCCTGTCCCCAGAGGGTTAGAGTTAGAGGACATTCAGGTAATAAACACTACTGTCCTGTACCCAGAGGGTTAGAGGACATTCAGGTAATAAACACTACTGTCCTGTACCCAGAGGGTTAGAGTTAGAGGACATTCAGGTAATAAACACTACTGTCCTGTACCCAGAGGGTTGGAGGACATTCAGGTAATAAACACTACTGTCCTGTACTCAGAGGGTTAGAGTTAGAGGACATTCAGGTAATAAACACTACTGTCCTGTCCCCAGAGGGTTAGAGGACATTCAGGTAATAAACACTACTGTCCCGTACCCAGAGGGTTAGAGGACATTCAGGTAATAAACACTACTGTCCTGTACCCAGAGGGTTAGAGTTAGAGGACATTCAGGTAATAAACACTACTGTCCTGTACCCAGAGGGTTAGAGTTAGAGGACATTCAGGTAATAAACACTACTGTCCTGTCCCCAGAGGGTTAGAGGACATTCAGGTAATAAACACTACTGTCCTGTACCCAGAGGGTTAGAGTTAGAGGACATTCAGGTAATAAACACTACTGTCCTGTACCCAGAGGGTTAGAGTTAGAGGACATTCAGGTAATAAACACTACTGTCCTGTACCCAGAGGGTTAGAGGACATTCAGGTAATAAACACTACTGTCCTGTCCCCAGAGGGTAAGAGTTAGAGGACATTCAGGTAATAAACACTACTGTCCTGTACCCAGAGGGTTAGAGGACATTCAGGTAATAAACAGTACTGTCCTGTACCCAGAGGGTTAGAGGACATTCAGGTAATAAACACTACTGTCCTGTACCCAGAGGGTTAGAGTTAGAGGACATTCAGGTAATAAACACTACTGTCCTGTACCCAGAGGGTTAGAGTTAGAGGACATTCAGGTAATAAACACTACTGTCCTGTACCCAGAGGGTTAGAGGACATTCAGGTAATAAACACTACTGTCCCATACCCAGAGGGTTAGAGGACATTCAGGTAATAAACACTACTGTCCTGTACCCAGAGGGTTAGAGGACATTCAGGTAATAAACACTACTGTCCTGTACCCAGAGGGTTAGAGGACATTCAGGTAATAAACACTACTGTCCTGTACCCAGAGGGTTAGAGGACATTCAGGTAATAAACACTACTGTCCTGTACCCAGAGGGTTAGAGGACATTCAGGTAATAAACACTACTGTCCTGTACCCAGAGGGTTAGAGGACATTCAGGTAATAAACACTACTGTCCTGTACCCAGAGGGTTAGAGGACATTCAGGTAATAAACACTACTGTCCTGTACCCAGAGGGTTAGAGTTAGAGGACATTCAGGTCATAAACACTACTGTCCTGTACCCAGAGGGTTAGAGGACATTCAGGTAATAAACACTACTGTCCTGTACCCAGAGGGTTAGAGTTAGAGGACATTCAGGTAATAAACACTACTGTCCTGTACCCAGAGGGTTGGAGTTAGAGGACATTCAGGTAATAAACACTACTGTCCTGTACCCAGAGGGTTAGAGTTAGAGGACATTCAGGTAATAAACACTACTGTCCTGTACCCAGAGGGTTAGAGGACATTCAGGTAATAAACACTACTGTCCTGTACCCAGAGGGTTAGAGTTAGAGGACATTCAGGTAATAAACACTACTGTCCTGTACCCAGAGGGTTAGAGTTACAGGACATTCAGGTAATAAACACTACTGTCCCATACCCAGAGGGTTAGAGTTAGAGGACATTCAGGTAATAAACACTACTGTCCTGTACCCAGAGGGTTAGAGTTAGAGGACATTCAGGTAATAAACACTACTGTCCTGTACCCAGAGGGTTAGAGGACATTCAGGTAATAAACACTACTGTCCTGTATCCAGAGGGTTAGAGTTAGAGGACATTCAGGTAATAAACACTACTGTCCTGTCCCCAGAGGGTTAGAGGACATTCAGGTAATAAACACTACTGTCCTGTACCCAGAGGGTTAGAGTTAGAGGACATTCAGGTAATAAACACTACTGTCCTGTCCCCAGAGGGTTAGAGTTAGAGGACATTCAGGTAATAAACACTACTGTCCTGTACCCAGAGGGTTAGAGGACATTCAGGTAATAAACACTACTGTCCTGTACCCAGAGGGTTAGAGGACATTCAGGTAATAAACATTACTGTCCCGTACCCAGAGGGTTAGGGTTAGAGGACATTCAGGTAATAAACACTACTGTCCTGTACCCAGAGGGTTAGAGGACATTCAGGTAATAAACACTACTGTCCTGTCCCCAGAGGGTAAGAGTTAGAGGACATTCAGGTAATAAACACTACTGTCCTGTACCCAGAGGGTTAGAGGACATTCAGGTAATAAACAGTACTGTCCTGTACCCAGAGGGTTAGAGGACATTCAGGTAATAAACACTACTGTCCTGTACCCAGAGGGTTAGAGGACATTCAGGTAATAAACACTACTGTCCTGTACCCAGAGGGTTAGGGTTAGAGGACATTCAGGTAATAAACACTACTGTCCTGTACCCAGAGGGTTAGAGTTAGAGGACATTCAGGTAATAAACACTACTGTCCTGTACCCAGAGGGTTAGAGTTAGAGGACATTCAGGTAATAAACACTACTGTCCTGTACCCAGAGGGTTAGAGGACATTCAGGTAATAAACACTACTGTCCCATACCCAGAGGGTTAGAGGACATTCAGGTAATAAACACTACTGTCCTGTACCCAGAGGGTTAGAGGACATTCAGGTAATAAACACTACTGTCCTGTACCCAGAGGGTTAGAGGACATTCAGGTAATAAACACTACTGTCCTGTACCCAGAGGGTTAGAGGACATTCAGGTAATAAACACTACTGTCCTGTACCCAGAGGGTTAGAGGACATTCAGGTAATAAACACTACTGTCCTGTACCCAGAGGGTTAGAGGACATTCAGGTAATAAACACTACTGTCCTGTACCCAGAGGGTTAGAGGACATTCAGGTAATAAACACTACTGTCCTGTACCCAGAGGGTTAGAGTTAGAGGACATTCAGGTCATAAACACTACTGTCCTGTACCCAGAGGGTTAGAGGACATTCAGGTAATAAACACTACTGTCCTGTACCCAGAGGGTTAGAGTTAGAGGACATTCAGGTAATAAACACTACTGTCCTGTACCCAGAGGGTTGGAGTTAGAGGACATTCAGGTAATAAACACTACTGTCCTGTACCCAGAGGGTTAGAGTTAGAGGACATTCAGGTAATAAACACTACTGTCCTGTACCCAGAGTGTTAGAGTTAGAGGACATTCAGGTAATAAACACTACTGTCCTGTACCCAGAGGGTTAGAGGACATTCAGGTAATAAACACTACTGTCCTGTACCCAGAGGGTTAGAGGACATTCAGGTAATAAACACTACTGTCCTGTACCCAGAGGGTTAGAGTTAGAGGACATTCAGGTAATAAACACTACTGTCCTGTACCCAGAGGGTTAGAGTTACAGGACATTCAGGTAATAAACACTACTGTCCCATACCCAGAGGGTTAGAGTTAGAGGACATTCAGGTAATAAACACTACTGTCCTGTACCCAGAGGGTTAGAGTTAGAGGACATTCAGGTAATAAACACTACTGTCCTGTACCCAGAGGGTTAGAGGACATTCAGGTAATAAACACTACTGTCCTGTATCCAGAGGGTTAGAGTTAGAGGACATTCAGGTAATAAACACTACTGTCCTGTCCCCAGAGGGTTAGAGGACATTCAGGTAATAAACACTACTGTCCTGTACCCAGAGGGTTAGAGTTAGAGGACATTCAGGTAATAAACACTACTGTCCTGTCCCCAGAGGGTAAGAGTTAGAGGACATTCAGGTAATAAACACTACTGTCCTGTACCCAGAGGGTTAGAGGACATTCAGGTAATAAACACTACTGTCCTGTACCCAGAGGGTTAGAGGACATTCAGGTAATAAACACTACTGTCCTGTACCCAGAGGGTTAGAGTTAGAGGACATTCAGGTAATAAACACTACTGTCCTGTCCCCAGAGGGTTAGAGGACATTCAGGTAATAAACACTACTGTCCCGTACCCAGAGGGTTAGAGGACATTCAGGTAATAAACACTACTGTCCTGTACCCAGAGGGTTAGAGTTAGAGGACATTCAGGTAATAAACACTACTGTCCTGTACCCAGAGGGTTAGAGGACATTCAGGTAATAAACACTACTGTCCTGTACCCAGAGGGTTAGAGGACATTCAGGTAATAAACATTACTGTCCCGTACCCAGAGGGTTAGGGTTAGAGGACATTCAGGTAATAAACACTACTGTCCTGTACCCAGAGGGTTAGAGGACATTCAGGTAATAAACACTACTGTCCTGTCCCCAGAGGGTAAGAGTTAGAGGACATTCAGGTAATAAACACTACTGTCCTGTACCCAGAGGGTTAGAGGACATTCAGGTAATAAACACTACTGTCCTGTACCCAGAGGGTTAGAGTTAGAGGACATTCAGGTAATAAACACTACTGTCCTGTACCCAGAGGGTTAGAGTTAGAGGACATTCAGGTAATAAACACTACTGTCCTGTACCCAGAGGGTTAGAGTTAGAGGACATTCAGGTAATAAACACTACTGTCCTGTACCCAGAGGGTTAGAGTTAGAGGACATTCAGGTAATAAACACTACTGTCCTGTACCCAGAGGGTTAGAGGACATTCAGGTAATAAACACTACTGTCCTGTACCCAGAGGGTTAGAGGACATTCAGGTAATAAACACTACTGTCCTGTACCCAGAGGGTTAGAGGACATTCAGGTAATAAACACTACTGTCCTGTACCCAGAGGGTTAGAGGACATTCAGGTAATAAACACTACTGTCCTGTACCCAGAGGGTTAGAGTTAGAGGACATTCAGGTCATAAACACTACTGTCCTGTACCCAGAGGGTTAGAGGACATTCAGGTAATAAACACTACTGTCCTGTACCCAGAGGGTTAGAGTTAGAGGACATTCAGGTAATAAACACTACTGTCCTGTACCCAGAGGGTTGGAGTTAGAGGACATTCAGGTAATAAACACTACTGTCCTGTACCCAGAGGGTTAGAGTTAGAGGACATTCAGGTAATAAACACTACTGTCCTGTACCCAGAGGGTTAGAGGACATTCAGGTAATAAACACTACTGTCCTGTACCCAGAGGGTTAGAGTTAGAGGACATTCAGGTAATAAACACTACTGTCCTGTACCCAGAGGGTTAGAGTTACAGGACATTCAGGTAATAAACACTACTGTCCCATACCCAGAGGGTTAGAGTTAGAGGACATTCAGGTAATAAACACTACTGTCCTGTACCCAGAGGGTTAGAGTTAGAGGACATTCAGGTAATAAACACTACTGTCCTGTACCCAGAGGGTTAGAGGACATTCAGGTAATAAACACTACTGTCCTGTATCCAGAGGGTTAGAGTTAGAGGACATTCAGGTAATAAACACTACTGTCCTGTCCCCAGAGGGTTAGAGGACATTCAGGTAATAAACACTACTGTCCTGTACCCAGAGGGTTAGAGTTAGAGGACATTCAGGTAATAAACACTACTGTCCTGTACTCAGAGGGTTAGAGGACATTCAGGTAATAAACACTACTGTCCTGTACCCAGAGGGTTAGAGGACATTCAGGTAATAAACACTACTGTCCTGTACCCAGAGGGTTAGAGGACATTCAGGTAATAAACACTACTGTCCTGTACCCAGAGGGTTAGAGGACATTCAGGTAATAAACACTTCTGTCCTGTACCCAGAGGGTTAGGGTTAGTGGATGTACCAAGAAGTTTAGGTTTTTTTGCTTTGGGGAGAGTTGTGTGGTTTGTTAATGGTCAGAGGGGAAGGTAGTGCAATTTTTCCCCGGTCTACATTCCCTCTTTTGCAGGTTATACTTTATAATTTCTTACATCCAAGTTTCCTCATCTTCCCTTATGCACTCATTTGTCAACACACCAACTATACCGCAGGTCAATATAGTCTACCAGTATATCCTGCCCTCTATCCACCATTCATAGTGACAATAGTGGTAGGTGGATTGTTTGTCCAGATCTGCAATAGGCTAACTAGCAATCATGTCACACATAAAAGCATTCAAAGCTGCACCAATTTTCAATAGAAGTGGAGAGGCCAAGTGCATCATTGCGCATGAAAGAACAGTAAAGACATGAGACACGCAGCTCAAAAAGCTCCCCTATTGGTATTGTTCAGCGACATTATGCTACCTAGACGAGCTGGTGAATCTTGATAAGTCACCAAGAGCTAAATCATTAGCTAAAAGTTCTCAAGCTTTGGGAAAAATTATTGATGAAATAGGGCTGGTTGATATTTGGCCTATAGCACATCCCGCAACCAAAGACTTACCCTTCATGGTTCATATTGGAGGTTAGACTTATTTCTCTTTACACCTTGTTGGTCTGGTAAGGAGATGTACCTATCCTAGGTAAAGAGGTGGGGTTTCAGGTGTCTCCGGAAGGTGGTGATTGACTCCGCTGACCTGGCGTCGTGAGGGAGTTTGTTCCACCATTGGGGTGCCGGAGCAGCGAACAGTTTTGACTGGGCTGAGCGGGAACTGTACTTCCTCAGAGGTAGGGAGGCGAGCAGGCCAGAGGTGGATGAACGCAGTGCCCTTGTTTGGGTGTAGGGCGTAGGGTGTAGGGTGTAGGGTCTGGTAAGGAGATGTACAGTAGGTTCAATCCATATTTCTGATCATTTCTATGGAGTTGTTCTTTAAGAAGACAACTTCCCAAAGAGCAAACTAGTGTTGTGATCACGTTATCCTGTCTGACCTAGACTTCCATGAGAGCATACAAACAGATCCTGTCTGACCCAGACTTCCGTGAGAGCATGCAAACAGATCCTGTCTGACCCAGACAAACCACCAGAGAATGACAATGACAACACTGATCCATCTATGTTATGGGAAACCACCAGAGAATGACAATGACAACACTAATCCATCTAAGTTATGGGAAACCACCAGAGAATGACAATGACAACACTAATCCATCTAAGTTATGGGAAACCACCAGAGAATGACAATGACAACACTAATCCATCTATGTTATGGGAAACCACCAGAGAATGACAATGACAACACTAATCCATCTAAGTTATGGGAAACCACCAGAGAATGACAATGACAACACTAATCCATCTAAGTTATGGTAAATCACCATTGAATGTCTTATTAATCACATAATGTTAATGTCTGTTGCATGAGTTAAAGATAGTACGGAAGTAGCTCAATCAATCGATGAATTACCCTCTGGAAAAGCTTTAGGGCCAGATGGGTTTTCCCCAGAAATCTTTAAAGTGTTTAACTTCTTTCGGCTCATTGGGACGGTAGCGTCCCACCTTGACAAAATCCGGTGAAATTGCAGAGTGCGAAAATCAAAATAGTAATATTAAACATTCATAAAAATACAAGTGTTGTACACCATTCTTTAGCTTAGAATCTTGGTAATCAAACTGCTTTGTCTGATTTACAATAGGCTTTACGGCGAAAGCATTTGATCGTCTGAGGACAGCGCCTCACCCACTTCCTGCATTAACCTGTTTGGGCTGCAAGGGGCAGTATTGAGTAGCCAGATAAAAGGTGCCCATTTCAAACGGCCTCGTACTCAATTCTTGCTCGTACAATATGCATATTATTATTACTATTGGATAGAAAACACTATCTAGTTTCTAAAACCGTTTGAATTATTTCTCTGAGTGAAACAGAACTCATTCTGCAGCACATTTCCTGACCAGGAAATGGAAAGTCTGAAATCGATGCTCTGTTCTTCTTCCTGCCTATAAATGGGCACGAGACCTATTAGTATACATGCACGTCATACACCTTCCCCTGGGTGTCAAGAGGCTGTGAGAGAAGAAATGAGGTGATTATCTTGGTCTGAGATGGAACACATCATCTTGGAATGACGTGTCCCCCATTTTCGGTACTCTGAAGAGCGCGAGGTGGACAGTGGGATTGCCTTTTGTTTAGCTGCCGTTATAGGCGACTATTATCTCCGGCTTTGATTTTATTTGATACATGTCACCATATCATCGTAAAGTATGTTTTTTCAATATAGTTTCATCAGATTATTGAAATTTTTTCGGGAGTTTTGCCGTGTTCCGTTCTCTTCCGTTTGTTGACATGGAGAGCTTTGTGCCACTAGGCTAGCGCGCTTGCTAAATGAAGAGGGAAAGTTGCCGTTCTAAATCCAAACAACAATTGTTCTGGACAAAGGACACCTTGTCCAACATTCTGATGGAAGATCAGCAAAAGTAAGAAACATTTTATGATGCTATTTCATATATCTGTCGTAGTCGTCGGCGCCCAAGTGTTTCTGGCTATTGTGCTAAGCTAATATAACGCTAAAAAAAAATTACGCTGTAAAACACTTAATAAATCGGAAATATTGGCTGGAATCACAAGATGCCTGTCTTTCATTTGCTGTACACTATGTATTTTTCAGAAATGTTTTATGATGAGTAATTAGGTATTTGACGTTGGTGCCTGTAATTATTATGGCTGCTTTCGGTGCAATTTCTGATTGTAGCTGCAATGTAAACTATGATTTATACCTGAAATATGCACATTTTTCTAACAAAACATATGCTATACAATAAATATGTTATCAGACTGTCATCTGATGAAGTTGTTTCTTGGTTAGTGGCTATTTATATCTTTATTTGGTCGAATTTGTGATAGCTACTGATGGAGTAAAAAACTGGTGTTGAGAGAATTGAGTAATGTAATTGAGAGATGGAACAGAGCTGCCTCTCACGTGAACGCGCCTGTTGAATGCATGGTCACCTCATGGCACCTCATACTAAATTATGTCTCCTTCGACCCCCCTTCACATTAGAGTCATCAGACTTAGTTCTATTGACTGCTGACATCTAGTGGAAGCCGTAGGAAGTGAAAACTCATCAATATGTCTCTGTATTTTGAATAAGAGCTTGGTTGAAAATATGGCACCCCCAGAAAAAATACAAACATATGAGTTCTGTTAATCTCACAGACTTAATTCAAACAGTTTTAGAAACTTTAGAGTGTTTTCTATCCAATACTAATAATAATATGCATATATTTGCAACTGAGACTGAGGAGCTGGCCGTTTACAATGGGCACCTTTCATCCAAGCTACTCAATACTGCCCCTTCAGCCATAAGAAGTTAAACAATACATGTATGTTTTGTTTGATAAAGTTCATATTTATATAAAAAAATCTGAGTTTACATTGACGCGTTACATTCACTAGTTCCAAAAACATCCAGTGATTTTCGATTCAACAGAAATACTCATCATAAATGGAGATGATAATACAAGTTATACACATGGAATTATAGATATACCTCTCCTTAATGCAACCGCTGTCAGATTTCCAAAAAACTTTACGGAAAAAGCAAACCATGCAATAATCTGAGACGGCGCTCAGAACAATAGTCAAATTAGCCGCCATGTTGGAGTCAACATAAACAAGAAATTACATGATAAATGTTCCCTTACATTTGACGATCTTCATCAGAATGCACTCCCAGGAATCCCAGGTCCACAATAAATGTTTGTTTTGTTCGATAATGTCCGTTATTTATGTCCAAATACCTCCTTTTGTTAGGCGTTTGGTATACATATCCAAACGCGCGTTCTCGTCGAGCGTTACTTCGGACAAAAACTTAAAAAAGTTATATTACAGGTCGAAGAAACATTTCAAACTAAGTACAGAATCAACCATTAGGATGTTTTTATCAAACATCTTCAATAAAGTTCCAACCGGAGAATTCCTTTGTGTCTTGAGGAGGAACGGAACGCAAGTGGATATCATGTGGAATGCGCGTGACCAGACAATGGCTGACTGCCAGACACCTGTTCATTCTGTTTTTATTCAGTCCCACAACACAGTAGAAGCCTCATTCAAATTTCTATAGACGGTTGACATCTAGTGGAAGCCCTAGCAAGTGCAACTTCATTCATATCTCAAGGGGATTTCAATGGGAACTCTGTTGAAAACCTACCAACCTCAGATTTCTCACTTCCTGTTTGGATTTCTCCTCAGGTTTTTGCCTGCCATATGAGTTCTGTTATACTCACAGACTTAATTCAAACAGTTTTAGAAACTTCAGAGTGTTTTCTATCCAACACTAATAATAATATGCATATATTCGTAACTGGGACTGAGGAGCAGGCTGTTTACTCTGGGCACCTTTCATCCAAGCTACTCAATAATGCCCCTGCAGCCATAAGACGTTTTAACTGAGAATTGGCTTCCGTCTGGTTACTCTACCATAAACGCCTGATTGGTGGACTGCTGCAGAGATGGATGTCCTTCTGGAAGGTTCTCCCATCTCCACAGAGGAGCTCTGGAGCTCTCTCAGAGTGACCATTGGGTTCTTGGTCATGACCAAGACCATTCAAATCAAATGTTATCAAATGTCACATGCGCCGAATACAACAGGTCCTTACAGACCTTACAGTGAAATGCTTACTTACAGGCCCTTAACCAACAATGCAGTTTCAAGAAAATATTTAAACAAAAAGTAAGAGATAAGAATTACAAAAAAATGTAAGAGCAGCAGTAAATAACAATAGCGGGGCTTTATACAGGGAGTATCTGTATAAAGTCAATGCAGCAGTGTCGAGGTAATTGAGGTAATATGTACATATAGGTAGAGTTATTAGAGTGACTATGCATATATAATAACAGAGAGTAGCAGCAGCATAGAAGGGGGGGGTGCAATGGAAATAGTCTGGGTAGCCATTTTATTAGCTGTTCAGGAGTCTTATGGCTTGGGGGTATAAGTTGTTTAGAAGCCTCTTGGACCTAGACTTGGTGTTCCGGTACCGCTTGCCGTGCGGTAGCAGAGAGAACAGTCTATGACTCGGGTGGCTGGAGTCTCTGACAATTTTTAGGGCCTTCCTCTGACACCGCATGGTATGGAGGTCCTGGACGGCAGGAAGCTTGGCCCCAGTGATGTACTGGGCCGTACGCATTACCCTCTGTAGTGCCTTGCGGTCAGAGGCACTTAATTTCGAGTCTCACAAGAATGGGTTTGAATTCTTATGTAAATAAGGTATTTCTGTTTTGTATTTTTAATAAGTTAGCAAACATTTTTTTAAATCTGTTTTTGCTTTGTGATTATGGGGTATTGTGTGTAGATTGATGAGGAAAAAATGTATATAATCCATTTTAGAATAAAGTTGTAACTTAACAATATGTGGAAAAATGGAAGGGGTCTGAGTACTTTCCGAATGCATAAATGCATTTAGGAACCCAGAAAATCCAGTCACATCACCCTTTCAGCTCTCATACAATGGGTTTAAATATTTAGGAATATGGGTTCAATACTGCCATGATGATGTGGTTAAATCTAATCTGAATCCGATTTAGCAACAAATTAAGGATGATTTGACTAGTTGGTTGTCATTGTCACTCCCTTGGTTAGGACATATTGCTGTGATTAAAATGAATCTACTCCACTGGGTGGTATCACTCTCTTGGGGAGTAGATTCATTCTAATCACAGCAATATGTCCTACATTATATATATATAGGATGCACCTGAGCTCAATTTTGAGTCTCATAGCACAGCGTCTGAATACTTATGCAAATAAGGTATTTCATTTTTTTTTTTTTTTTTATCAATTTGCAAACATTTCTAAAACCTGTTTTTGCTTTGTCATTTTGGGGTGTTGTGTGTAGATCTAGTAAGGGCCTGCCTGACACCACATATCTAGTTAAGGTCTGCCTGACAATACATATCTAGTTAAGGTCTGCCTGACACCACATATCTAGTTAAGGTCTGCCTGACAATACATATCTAGTTAAGGTCTGCCTGACACCACATATCTAGTTAAGGTCTGCCTGACAATACATATCTAGTTAAGGTCTGCCTGACACCACATATCTAGTTAAGGTCTGCCTGACAATACATATCTAGTTAAGGTCTGCCTGACACCACATATCCAGTCAAGGTCTGCCTGACACAACATATCTAGTTAAGGTCTGCCTGACACCACAAATCTAGTTAAGATCTGCCTGACACCACATATCTAGTTAAGGTCTGCCTGATGTAACGGATGTCAAATGGCTAGCTAGTTAGCGGGTACGCGCTAATAGCATTTCAATCGGTTACGTCACTTGCTCTGAGACCTGAAGTAGTGGTTCCCCTTGCTCTGCAAGGGCCGTGGCTTTTGTGGAGCGATGGGTAGCGATGCTTCGTGGGCGACCGTTGTTGATGTGTGCAGAGGGTCCCTGGTTCGCGCCCGTGTCGGGGCGAGGGGACGGTTTAAAGTTATACTGTTACATTGATGCTGTTGACCCGGATCACTGGTTGCTGCGGAAAAGGAGGAGGTTGAAAGGGGGGTGAGTGTAACGGATGTGAAATGGCTAGCTAGTTAGCGGGTACGCGCTAGTAGTGTTTCAATCAGTTACGTCACTTGCTCTGAAACCTAGATGTAGTGTTGCCCCTTGCTCTGCAAGGGCCGCGGCCTTTGTGGAGCGATGGGTAACGATGCTTCGTGGGCGACCGTTGTTGATGTGTGCAGAGGGTCCCTGGTTCGCGCCCGTGTCGGGGCAAGGGGACATGGTAAAGTTATACTGTTACACTGACACCACATATCTAGTTAAGGTCTGCCTGACACCACATATCCAGTCAAGGTCTGCCTGACACCACATATCCAGTCAAGGTCTGCCTGACACCACATATCCAGTCAAGGTCTGCCTGACACAACATATCTAGTTAAGGTCTGCCTGACACCACATATCTAGTTAAGGTCTGCCTGACACAACATATCCAGTCAAGGTCTGCCTGACACAACATATCTAGTTAAGGTCTGCCTGACACCACATATCCAGTCAAGGTCTGCCTGACACCACATATCCAGTCAAGGTCTGCCTGACACAACATATCTAGTTAAGGTCTGCCTGACACCACATATCCAGTCAAGGTCTGCCTGACACCACATATCTAGTTAAGGTCTGCCTGACACAACATATCTAGTTAAGGTCTGCCTGACACCACATATCCAGTCAAGGTCTGCCTGACACAACATATCTAGTTAAGGTCTGCCTGACACCACATATCCAGTTAAGGTCTGCCTGACACCACATATCTAGTTAAGGTCTGCCTGACACCACATATCCAGTCAAGGTCTGCCTGAGACAACATATCTAGTTAAGGTCTGCCTGACACCACATATCTAGTTAAGGTCTGCCTGACACAACATATCCAGTCAAGGTCTGCCTGACACCACATATCTAGTTAAGGTCTGCCTGACAATACATATCTAGTTAAGGTCTGCCTGACACCACATATCTAGTTAAGGTCTGCCTGACAATACATATCTAGTTAAGGTCTGCCTGACACCACATATCTAGTTAAGGTCTGCCTGACAATACATATCTAGTTAAGGTCTGCCTGACACCACATATCTAGTTAAGGTCTGCCTGACAATACATATCTAGTTAAGGTCTGCCTGACACCACATATCTAGTTAAGGTCTGCCTGACAATACATATCTAGTTAAGGTCTGCCTGACACCACATATCCAGTCAAGGTCTGCCTGACACCACATATCTAGTTAAGGTCTGCCTGACACCACAAATCTAGTTAAGATCTGCCTGACACCACATATCTAGTTAAGGTCTGCCTGATGTAACGGATGTCAAATGGCTAGCTAGTTAGCGGGTACGCGCTAATAGCATTTCAATCGGTTACGTCACTTGCTCTGAGACCTGAAGTAGTGGTTCCCCTTGCTCTGCAAGGGCCGTGGCTTTTGTGGAGCGATGGGTAGCGATGCTTCGTGGGCGACCGTTGTTGATGTGTGCAGAGGGTCCCTGGTTCGCGCCCGTGTCGGGGCGAGGGGACGGTTTAAAGTTATACTGTTACATTGATGCTGTTGACCCGGATCACTGGTTGCTGCGGAAAAGGAGGAGGTTGAAAGGGGGGTGAGTGTAACGGATGTGAAATGGCTAGCTAGTTAGCGGGTACGCGCTAGTAGTGTTTCAATCAGTTACGTCACTTGCTCTGAAACCTAGATGTAGTGTTGCCCCTTGCTCTGCAAGGGCCGCGGCCTTTGTGGAGCGATGGGTAACGATGCTTCGTGGGCGACCGTTGTTGATGTGTGCAGAGGGTCCCTGGTTCGCGCCCGTGTCGGGGCGAGGGGACATGGTAAAGTTATACTGTTACACTGACACCACATATCTAGTTAAGGTCTGCCTGACACCACATATCCAGTCAAGGTCTGCCTGACACCACATATCTAGTTAAGGTCTGCCTGACACCACATATCTAGTTAAGGTCTGCCTGACACAACATATCCAGTCAAGGTCTGCCTGACACAACATATCTAGTTAAGGTCTGCCTGACACCACATATCCAGTCAAGGTCTGCCTGACACCACATATCTAGTTAAGGTCTGCCTGACACCACATATCCAGTCAAGGTCTGCCTGACACCACATATCCAGTCAAGGTCTGCCTGACACAACATATCTAGTTAAGGTCTGCCTGACACCACATATCCAGTCAAGGTCTGCCTGACACCACATATCTAGTTAAGGTCTGCCTGACACAACATATCTAGTTAAGGTCTGCCTGAGACAACATATCTAGTTAAGGTCTGCCTGACACCACATATCTAGTTAAGGTCTGCCTGACACAACATATCCAGTCAAGGTCTGCCTGACACCACATATCCAGTCAAGGTCTGCCTGACACAACATATCTAGTTAAGGTCTGCCTGACACCACATATCTAGTTAAGGTCTGCCTGACACAACATATCTAGTTAAGGTCTGCCTGACACCACATATCTAGTTAAGGTCTGCCTGACACCACATATCTAGTTAAGGTCTGCCTGACACCACATATCCAGTCAAGGTCTGCCTGACACCACATATCCAGTCAAGGTCTGCCTGACACCACATATCTAGTTAAGGTCTGCCTGACACCACATATCTAGTTAAGGTCTGCCTGACACCACATATCCAGTCAAGGTCTGCCTGACACCACATATCCAGTCAAGGTCTGCCTGACACAACATATCTAGTTAAGGTCTGCCTGACACCACATATCTAGTTAAGGTCTGCCTGACACAACATATCTAGTTAAGGTCTGCCTGACACCACATATCTAGTTAAGGTCTGCCTGACACCACATATCTAGTTAAGGTCTGCCTGACACCACATATCCAGTCAAGGTCTGCCTGACACCACATATCCAGTCAAGGTCTGCCTGACACAACATATCTAGTTAGGGTCTGGCTGACACCACAGATCTAGTTAGGGTCTGCCTGACACCACAGATTTAGTTAGGGTCTGGCTGACACCACAGATCTAGTTAGGGTCTTCATGACACCACAGATCTAGTTAGGGTCTTCCTGACACCACAGATCTAGTTATTATCTGCATGACACCACATATCTAGTTATTATCTGCCTGACACCACATATCTAGTTAGGGTCTGGCTGACACCACATATCTAGTTAGGGTTTTCCTGACACCACATATCTAGTTATTATCTGCCTGACACCACAGATTTAGTTAGGGTCTGGCTGACACCACAGATCTAGTTAGGGTCTGGCTGACACCACAGATCTAGTTAGGGTCTGGCTGACACCACCGATCTAGTTAGGGTCTACCTGACACCACAGATCTAATTATTATCTGCCTGACACCACAGATCTAGTTATTATCTGCCTGACACCACAGATCTAATTATTATCTGCCTGACACCACAGATCTAGTTATTATCTGCCTGACACCACAGATTCACAGTGCTCTTTAAAGTGGATGCACATTTAGTTTAATCTGTGTAATGTGCTTCACGTGTTTGGCTCTCTGGCTCACGACTCTGCTCAACCTCAGAAGGACTGCTCTCTCTCTCTCTCTCTCTCTTGCACTCCCTCTCTCCCTCTCTCCCTCTCTCTCTGTCTCTCCCCCCTGGCCAGATCTGTCCCTATTCCCTTTAGCCCTGACTCTCTGTCTCATTACGGCTCACAGACTATCATCTGAGACTTTACAGCCCATACAAACATATTCCCTACTAACATACACACACACTCCCTATACACACACACTCCCTACACACACACACACTCCCTACACCAGGGATCACCAACTATATTCAGCCGCGGGACTATTTTTATCTTGAGAGGATGGTCAAAGGGTCGGACCATAATTACAAATTATTTGTAAACTGAAAATTGACCCCAAGAAGCCCAAACGGATATAATATTTAACAAAAAATTATAATTTCAAACCTTCCTTACTTTTGTATATAATCACATACTCTATATCTCTCTATTATACTTTGGAAGAGATTTCCAAAATTAAAATTACTTGGAGCTGATTTGCTCATGTTTTTACAGTTTTACAGTCAGGTCCATAAATATTTGGACATTGACCAAGTTATTATTTTAGCTGTCTACCACAGCATATTTTAGTTGAAATTAAATAATGAATATGAGCTGAATATGAGCTGAAAGTGCAGACTTTCAGCTTTAATTTGGGGGATTTACATCCAAATCTGGTGAACAGTGTCGGAATTACAGCACTTTTTATATTTGATCCCTCCTTTTTAAGCGACCAAACGTAATTGGACAATTGGCTGCTCAGCTGTTCCATGGCCAGGTGTGTGTTATTCCCTCATTAGTTCATTTACAAGTAAACAGATAAAAGGTCTAGAGTTGATTTCAAGTGTGTCATTTGGAATCTGTTGCTGTTAACCCTCAATATGAAGTCAAAGAGCTGTCACTGCCAGTGAAGCAAGCCATCATTAGGCTGAACAATCTCAACAAACCCATCAGAGAGATAGCAAAAACATTAGGTGTGGCCAAATCAACTATTTGGTACATTCTTAATTAACTTCTTATGGCTGCAAGGGGCAGTATTGAGTAGCCAGTTAAATCGTGCCCATTTCAAACGGCCTCGTACTCAATTCTTGCTCGTACAATATGCATATTATTATTACTATTGGATAGAAAACACTCTCTAGTTTCTAAAACCGTTTGAATTATTTCTCTGAGTGAAACAGAACTCATTCTGCAGCACATTTCCTGACCAGGAAGTGGAATGTCAGAAATCGATGCTCTGTTCAACTTCCTGCCTATACATGGGCATGATACGTAAGAGTCTACGTACACTTCATACACCTTCCCCTGGTTGTCAAGAGGCGGTGAGAGAAGAAATTTCGTGTTTATCTTGGTCTGAGGTGGAATTAAAGCTCTTTGTATGACGTGACCGTCCATTTCCTGTTTCTGGAGCGCGCGAAAGGGGGCATGGATTTGCCTTCTGTTTAGCTGTCGTTATGGACAACTAACATCTCCGGTTTAGATTTTATTTGATACATGTGACCATATCATCGTAAAGTATGTTTTTTCAATATAGTTTAATCAGATTATTGAAATTTTTTCGGGAGTTTTGCCGTGTTCCGTTCTCTGACTTTGTTGACGTTGGAGAGATCCGTGCCACTTGGCAAGTGCCCATGCTAAATCAAGAGGGAAATTTGCCGTTCCAGATCCAAACAACGACTGTTCTGGACAAAGGACACCTTGTCCAACATTCTGACGGAAGATCACCAAAAGTAAGAAACATTTTATGATGCTATTTCTAATATCTGTCGTGCATGTGAACTGGTCGTCGGCGCCCAAGTGTTTCTGGCTATTGTGGCTACGCTAATATAACGCTATATTGTGTTTTCGCTGTAAAACACTTGATAAATCGGAAATATTGTCTGGAATCACAAGATGCCTGTCTTTCAATTGCTGTACACTATGTATTTTTCAGAAATGTTTTATGATGAGTATTTAGTTATTCGGCGTTGGTGTCTGTAATTTTTCTGTCTGCTTTCGGTGCAATTTTCTGACTGTAGCTGCAATGTAAACTATGATTTATACCTGAAATATGCACATTTTTCTAACAAAACATATGCTATACAATAAATATGTTATCAGACTGTCATCTGATGAAGTTGTTTCTTGGTTAGTGGCTATTTATATCTTTATTTGGTCGAATTTGTGATAGCTACTGATGGAGTAAAAAACTGATGGAGTAAGAAAAGTGGTGTCTTTTGCTAACGTGGTTAGCTAATAGATTTACATATTGTGTCTTCCCTGTAAAACATTTTAAAAATCGGACATGTTGGCTTGATTCACAAGATGTGTACCTTTCATATGCTGTATTGGACTTGTTAATGTGTGAAAGTTAAATATTTAAAAAATATATATTTTGAATTTCGCGCCCTGCACTTGAGCTGGATGTTGTCATAAGTGTACCGGTGTCGGGCTGCAGCCCAAACAGGTTAAAAAGAGAGAACCCACTGGTGAGCTCAGGAACACCAAAAGGCCTGGAAGACCACAGAAAAACAACTGTGGTGGGTCACAGAAGAATTATTTTCCCTGGTGAAGAAAATCCCCTTCACGACAGTTGGCCAGATCACAAACACCCTACAGGAGGTAGGCATATCTGTGTCAAAGTCAACAATCAAGAGAAGACTAAACCAGAGTAAATACAGAGGGTTTACCACAAGATGTAAACCATTGGTAAGCCTCAAAAACAAGACCAGATTAAAGTTTGCCAAAAAAAACATCTAAAAAAGCCTGTAGATTTCTGGAACAACATCACATGGACAGATGAGACAAAGATCAACTTGTACCAGAATGATGGGAAGAAAAGAGTATGGAGAAGGGAAGGAACTGCTCATGATCCGAAGCATACCACCTCATCTGTGAAGCATGCTGGAGGTAGTGTTACGGCATGGGCATGTAAGGCTGCCAACGGAACTGGTTCCCGTGTATTTATTGATGATGTGACTGCTGACAAAAGCAGCAGGATGAAGTGTTTAGGGCGTAATATTATTATCTGCTCAGATTCAGCCAAATGCTTCAAAACTCATTGGACGGCACTTCACAGTGCAGATGGACAATGACCCAAAACATACTGCGAAAGCAACCCAATACTTTTTTAAGGCAAAGAAGTGGAATGTTCTGTAATGGCCATGTGAATCACCTGACCTGAATGCATTTCACTTGCTGAAGTCAAAACTGGAGTCAAAACGCCCCAAGAACAAGCAGGAACTGAAAGACCACTGCAGTAAAGGCCTGGCATCACCAGGGAAGAAACCCAGCTCTGGTGATGTCTATGGGTTCCAGACTTCAAGCAGTCATTGACTGCAAAGGATTTGCGACCAAGTATTAAAACTTACAATTTAATTTATGATTATGTTAATTTGTCCAATTACTTTTGAGCCCCTAAAATTGGGGGGCTATGTATGGTTGTAAAAAAAATGGTTGTAATTGGTGGTTCATACAATCATTTGGACAAAACCCTTTTAAGTTAAAGATGAAAGTCTACACTTAAAGCACAATTTGATTGTTTCCTTTCAAATCCATTGTGGTGGAATACAGAGACAAATCCATTGTGGTGGCGTACAGAGCCAAATCCATTGTGGTGGAATACAGAGACAAATCCATTGTGGTGGCGTACAGAGCCAAATCCATTGTGGTGGAATACAGAGCCAAATCCATTGTGGTGGAATACAGAGACAAATCCATTGTGGTGGAATACAGAGCCAAAATGATGCAGATTGTGTCACTGTCCAAATACTTATGGACCTGACTGTATGTCTTTTTTGTCCAACAATACTAATATTTTTTTCCTTAGAAAACATGGGGCGCCAAATAAAACCACCCGTGGGCCAAATTCGGTCTGCACTCACTCACAACACACAGTACTTAAGTACTGTGTGTAAAGTACTTAAGTAGTACTTCAAAGTATTTTTACTTAAGTCGTTATTTGTGGTATCTGTACATTACTTTACTATTTACATTTTTGATAACTTCACTACATTCATAAAGACAATAATGTACTTTTTACTCCATACATTTTTCTTGACTCCCAAAAGTACTCGTTACATTTTGACAGGAAAACTGTCCAATTCACACACTTATCAAGAGAACGTTCATGGTCATCTGCCTCGAAACTGGAATATTTTTTTAAAAATAGTGCCGTCTGGTTTGAATTATATAAGTATAAGTAATATATAAGGAATTTGAAATGGTTTATACTTTTACTTTTGATGTATAAGTACATTGTGCTTCTGGCTATCTGTCAATAAAAAAAAAAGTTTTTTAAATACAATCGTGCCGTCTGGTTTAATATAAGGAATTTGAAATTATTTATAATTTTACTCAAGTATGACAATTTAATACTTTTTCCACGACTGGATGTGACAGTGGGTTATAGCACTTCTTTCACCCATTCATTTAGACAAGTGTGTCTGGGTGTCATCTAATATTTAAAACATAATTTTATCTGGACACTTTCTACACTTTTTACCTGGAATTGTTCCTTATTGTAGGCTACTACCACTTTTAGTCTTAATCTTTACTACACTACTCACTGTTTATCACATGACCTCACATGTGAATTCTTAAATAGATGGGTGGGGCTGGCTTAAGAGGGTGTGAACAATGTTGAATAGGTGGAGCTAAAGGAGAGCTCTCCAGTAGGTACCACAACTTTAAAAGGCCATTTTCATACAAGTTTATCAACTTTCAAAGGAGAATTACTTTCCCTTTGTTCCTCAAAAATGCTGTGTATGATATACCATTTTGTAGCTCTGAGTCTGTACTTTTATTCAATGCAAAAAAAACGATTTCAAATGTTGCTACACAAGACCGTCAGTCACATATTGTGGTTAAACTCAAATATACTAATTGATAAAAAACCTTTATTTTTCAATATGTTTTTTTAAAAAGGTATCTTTGTAAATTATATCATAAATAGGACTGGTGGAGATATGTCACAGTTGCAGCTAACACAGACATATGGAAATGTCTGCTCTACCCAAAATTACAACCAACTAAATGCAGCATTACCTCAAGTGGAAGGGGGAAAAAGTAAGGAACTTGTCTGCATTAAAGACCAAAATTGGTTAAAGAAAATTGTGATAAATAAAAATATATACCAGTTTCATTTAAGGACCAAAAAAATGTACAGCTGTGCCATATAAATGTAAAATAGTTGGGAAGAGATTTTGAATATACCGATTCCATGGCACATGGTTTATGAATTGACATGCAAAACAACGCCGGATTCAAAACGTAGAATTTTTCAACTTAAATTACTATACAAAATTCTTGAAACCAATATAATGTTATAAACTGTATATGGAGGATACAATCTTCTCAGCTCTGCAGATTTTGCTGCAAAGAGACAGAGTCATTAGATCATTTATTTCGGAAATGTCCATATGTAGCTCAATTTTTGTCTCCGGTCCAGGAATGACTGAAGAATTGCAACATTTACCAAGAGCTAACGCTGCAGATAACAATACTGAGTGATTTGAAAAGTCATAGTCAATCGATCAATAATATAATAATTATTTTAGCAAAAAATTTTCTTTAATTTACAATCTCTAGAAACTATGAGAACAGAAAGGTTCAGTACTTTTGTGAAGCATCACAGCACAGTTGAAAAATATATAGCAAATCGAAATCCAATATGGATAGTGTTAAGAGATACAGTTGAAGTCAGAAGTTTACATACACCTTCGCCGAAAACATTTAAACTCAGTTTTTCACAATTCCTGACATTTAATCCTAGTAAAAATTCCCTGCCTTGGTCAGGTAGGATCATGTCAGAATAAAAGTAAAGAGGATTATTTATTTCAGCTTTTATTTCTTTCATCACATTCCCAGTGGGTCAGACGTTTACATATACTCAATTAGTATTTGGTAGCATTGCCTTTAAATTGTTTAACTTGGGTCTAATGTTTCGGGTAGCCTTCCACAAGCTTCCCACAATAAGTTGGGTGAATTTTGGCCCATTCTGCCTGACAGAGCTAGTGTAACTGAGTCAGGTTTGTAGGCCTCCTGGCTCGCACACGCTTTTTCAGTTCTGCCCACAGATTTTCTATAGGATTGAGGTCAGGGCTTTGTGATGGCCACTCCAATACCTTGACTTTGTTGTCCTTAAGCCATTTTGCCACAACTTTGGAAGTATGCTTGTGGTCAATGTCCATTTGGTAGACCCATTTGCAACCAAGATTTAACTTCCTTACTGATGTCTCGAGATATTGCTTCAAAATATCCACATCATTTTCCTCCCTCATAATGCCATCTATTTTGTGAAGTGCGTCAGTCCCTCCTGCAGCAAAGCACCCCCACAACATGATGCTGCCACCCCCGTGTTTCACTGTTGGGATGGTGTTCTTCGGCTTGCAAGCCGCCCCCTTTTTCCTCCAAACATAACAATGGTCATTATGGTCAAACAGTTCAGGTTATGTCGATATAGGACTCGTTTTACTGTGGATATAGATACTTTTGTACCTGTTCCCTCCAGCATCTTCACACGGTCCTTTGCTGTTGTTCTGGGATTGATTTGCACTTTTCGCACCAAAGTACATTCATCTCTAGGAGACAGAACGCGTCTCCTTCCCGAGCGGTATGACGGCTGCGTGGACCATGGTGTTTATACTTGCGTACTATTATTTGTACAGATGAACGTGGTACATTCAGGAGTTTGGATATTGAACCAGACTTAACTGAAGAACTAAACTAAACTTCTGACCCACTGGAATTGTGTTACAGTGAATTATAAATTAAATAATCTGTCTGTAAACAATTGTTGGACAAATTACGTGTGTCATGCACAAAGTAGATGTCCTAACCGACTTGCCAAAACTATAGTTTGTTAACAATACATTTGTGGAGTGGTTGAAAAACTAGTTTTAATGACTCCAACCTAAGTGGATGTAAACTTCCTACTTCAACTGTATATTAAATATACAGTGGCGTACACACACTAGGCATGCATGAAACGTTTACTAGTCTCTGCAATATAGACAGGCTATGAACTCATGAAACAACTTCAAGCCTTGATAAAGTAAGAAACTCGCACAAGTATAGCAAAGTAAATCATTTTGGTTAGTAATAATAATTCAGTAACGCTACTCACTCAAACCCCTTTGTCGCTGCATTTCTTTTTCCCATGAAGATTGCATTGTTGTGGGCATGCAAGGCGATTAGGCCAGCAGTGTCTTCATCTGACCCTATAGTACAAAAAAGGCTTTTGAGATAAACTACATTGGGCAGCTAGATAGTATTGCAGAGTAAACAAAATAACAAAAGCTGACATTAGCTGACTAAAGTTAAATGACGTTACTAAATTATGGTTGTAGCCTCCATCATTGAAATTGAGAGCAACGCTGGCTACTTAACTTAAAATGTAAACTATTAACGTTCATATTTTTATATTAAATACACATTTAATTGCTCAATATTGTTTTACACAATATATATTTTTTTGTACTGTATAAGCTACTTTGTTGCTTTGCACTGAGGTGTCTGCCATGTTGTGAAACTCTGCCCATTTTCTGAAGAATTGCATTGTGGGGTGACATAGCACAGCAATAGTGTCCATCGCTTTTATACTTTGTATTTGGACAAAAGTAGAACGTTAGCCGCAGGCAGAACAGTTGAACCTGGAGCAGCAGCACGGCCAGGTGGACTGGGGACAGCAAGGAGTCATCAGGCTAGGTAGTCCCGATGCATGGTCCTTGGGCCCAGGTCCTCCGAGAGAGAGAAAGAAAGAAAGAATTAGAGAGAGCATACTTAAATTCACACAGGACACCGGATAAGACAGGAGAAATACTCCAGATATAACAGACTGACCCTAGCCCCCCGACACATAAACTACTGCAGCATAAATACTGGAGGCTTTGTACAATAAGCATACTACATACTCAAATGATGTCGCAAATAGTACGGTTAGTATGAGTAGTTTGCCATTTCAAACACAGCTGTAGTGTAGAATATCCAACAGGGTTTCCATTAGCCAGTAATAGCTGGCTTTTGGCCTATAAAAAATGTGAAAAGCCGATAAATAAAATTGGTTCTGGCCAATTGTCCAGGGAAAAACAAGAAAAATCCCATGGCGAAATAATGCTTTTAGCCTATTCATTGATGGAAATACCAGTCGATGGAAGTGCATTTGACTGGTTAATTAGGTCAATTAGCATAATTTAGTGGAATTACATTGGCGCATGTGTAGGATACAGTATATGAGTTATTTATCACATGTGCACAGCATACAGATACAGAGCCTTTGAGGTGAAAATCGGCCGGACAGCATGAGAGCTGCTGCTGCAGCATCTCAAATGGCAACTGAAGCTTCATCAGCGCATCAGACACCACTTTGAAATGAGCTGGAGGCAGGCTTCATCAGCGCATGAGACACCACTTTAAAATGAGCTGAAGGCTTCATCAGCGCATCAGACACCACTTTGAAATGAGCTGGAGGCAGGGCTTCATCAGCGCATCAGACACCACTTTGAAATGAGCTGGAGGCAGGCTTCATCAGCGCATCAGACACCACTTTGAAATGAGCTGGAGGCTTCATCAGCGCATCAGACACCACTTTGAAATGAGCTGGAGGCAGGCTTCATCAGCGCATCAGACACCACTTTGAAATGAGCTGGAGGCAGGGCTTCATCAGCGCATCAGACACCACTTTGAAATGAGCTGGAGGCTTCATCAGCGCATAAGACACCACTTTGAAATGAGTTGAAGGCTTCATCAGCGCATCAGACACCACTTTGAAATGAGCTGGAGGCAGGCTTCATCAGCGCATCAGACACCACTTTGAAATGAGCTGGAGGCAGGGCTTCATCAGCGCATCAGACACCACTTTGAAATTAGCTGAAGGCTTCATCAGCGCATCAGACACCACTTTGAAATGAGCTGAAGGCTTCATCAGCGCATCAGACACCACTTTGAAATGAGCTGGAGGCAGGCTTCATCAGCGCATGAGACACCACTTTAAAATGAGCTGAAGGCTTCATCAGCGCATCAGACACCACTTTGAAATGAGCTGGAGGCAGGGCTTCATCAGCGCATCAGACACCACTTTGAAATGAGCTGGAGGCAGGCTTCATCAGCGCATCAGACACCACTTTGAAATGAGCTGGAGGCTTCATCAGCGCATCAGACACCACTTTGAAATGAGCTGGAGGCAGGCTTCATCAGCGCATCAGACACCACTTTGAAATGAGCTGGAGGCAGGGCTTCATCAGCGCATCAGACACCACTTTGAAATGAGCTGGAGGCAGGCTTCATCAGCGCATCAGACACCACTTTGAAATGAGCTGGAGGCTTCATCAGCGCATCAGACACCACTTTGAAATGAGCTGGAGGCAGGCTTCATCAGCGCATCAGACACCACTTTGAAATGAGCTGGAGGCAGGGCTTCATCAGCGCATCAGACACCACTTTGAAATGAGCTGGAGGCTTCATCAGCGCATAAGACACCACTTTGAAATGAGTTGAAGGCTTCATCAGCGCATCAGACACCACTTTGAAATGAGCTGGAGGCAGGCTTCATCAGCGCATCAGACACCACTTTGAAATGAGCTGGAGGCAGGGCTTCATCAGCGCATCAGACACCACTTTGAAATTAGCTGAAGGCTTCATCAGCGCATCAGACACCACTTTGAAATGAGCTGAAGGCTTCATCAGCGCATCAGACACCACTTTGAAATGAGCTGGAGGCAGGCTTCATCAGCGCATCAGACACCACTTTGAAATGAGCTGGAGGCTTCATCAGCGCATCAGACACCACTTTGAAATGAGCTGGAGGCAGGCTTCATCAGCGCATCAGACACCACTTTGATATGAGCTGGAGGCTTCATCAGCGCATCAGACACCACTTTAAAATGAGCTGAAGGCTTCATCAGCGCATCAGACACCACTTTGAAATGAGCTGGAGGCTTCATCAGCGCATCAGACACCACTTTGAAATGAGCTGAAGGCTTCATCAGCGCATCAGACACCACTTTGAAATGAGCTGGAGGCTTCATCAGCGCATCAGACACCACTTTGAAATGAGCTGAAGGCTTCATTAGCGCATCAGACACCACTTTGAAATGAGCTGGAGGCAGGCTTCATCAGCGCATCAGACACCACTTTGATATGAGCTGGAGGCTTCATCAGCGCATCAGACACCACTTTAAAATGAGCTGAAGGCTTCATCAGCGCATCAGACACCACTTTGAAATGAGCTGGAGGCTTCATCAGCGCATCAGACACCACTTTGAAATGAGCTGAAGGCTTCATTAGCGCATCAGACACCACTTTGATATGAGCTGGAGGCAGGCTTCATCAGCGCATCAGACACCACTTTGATATGAGCTGGAGGCAGGGCTTCATCAGCGCATCAGACACCACTTTGAAATGAGCTGAAGGCTTCATTAGCGCATCAGACACCACTTTGAAATGAGCTGGAGGCAGGCTACATCAGCGCATCAGACACCACTTTGAAATGAGCTGAAGGCTTCATTAGCGCATCAGACACCACTTTGATATGAGCTGGAGGCAGGCTTCATCAGCGCATCAGACACCACTTTGAAATGAGCTGGAGGCTTCATCAGTGCATCAGACACCACTTTGAAATGAGCTGGAGGCAGGCTTCATCAGCGCATCAGACACCACTTTGATATGAGCTGGAGGCTTCATCAGCGCATCAGACACCACTTTAAAATGAGCTGAAGGCTTCATCAGCGCATCAGACACCACTTTGATATGAGCTGGAGGCTTCATCAGCGCATCAGACACCACTTTAAAATGAGCTGAAGGCTTCATCAGCGCATCAGGCACCACTTTGAAATGAGCTGGAGGCAGGCTTCAGTAGCTATGCATTTAGAAAAAATATTCTTCATTGTTTGAAACCTGAACATTTTAATACATATTGTGAGGCATGTCTTACCTTGCTTCAAAGTAACCTATTAAATCAAATCAAAATGTATTTGTCACGTGCGCCGAATACAACAGGTGAAATGCTTACTTATGAAATGCTTACTTACTAACCAATAGTGCAAGAAAGGTGAACAATAGGTAAGTAAAGAAATAAAACAACAGTAAAAAGACAGGCTATATACAGTAGCGAGGCTATAGAAGTAGCGAGGCTATATACAGACACCGGTTAGTCAGGCTGATTGAGGTAGTATGTACATGTAGATATGGTTAAAGTGACTATGCATATATGATGAACAGAGAGTAGCAGTAGCGTAAAAGAGGGGTTGGCGGGTGGTAGGTGGCGGGACACAATGCTGATAGCCCGGTTAGCCAATGTGCGGGAGCACTGGTTGGTCGCCCCAAAAACGTATTATGCATTATGGAACGAACCCTAACCCTAACCCTAACCCTAACCCTAACCCTAACCTACAGCCTTGTGCGCATTGCTGCACTTATAATGTGAGGAAACAATAGTTTATCAACATTTTAAGCTAAATGTTCTGATCTGTTGCATCAGACTCATTGCTTAAAAAAAAAATTTGATGTAGGCTAGGCCTACAGGTTGTATGAATTTGGGATCTCTCTTCCCACAACTGTCCCAGAGTCTGTTTGGAATAGGCTATTTTGCTGTTCGTTGCTCCTCTTGTTGGCTGAGGAAAATTAAATGTGGACAATTATTCTAACATCTTCAAAGTCCACATCAGAATTCGGTAAGAAGGACCACACATCTTTGTATCCTGGACTTGCATGTTCTTTTAATATGATTTAATCTAAATGGGATTTCTGTCATTCTGAGCACTGTAGGTGGACGCCCTATTCAGGTTACGCACCCAATGCATATGGGTCTGGCAGATTTCTCAAATGTCGCTGTTCAAATGTCCGGTGCAACGTTTTCCTAACAAGAACCCTGATATCTACCTCCGCATAGAATCAACCTCTGCATATATTTTACATACTGTACAATACTAGTCAAATGTTTGGCACTCAAGGGTTTTTCTTTATTTTCTACTTTGTAGAATAATAGTGAAGACGTCAAAACTATGAAATAACACATATGGAATCATGTAACCAAAAAAAAGTGTTAGAGCCACAGAGTCGGGGGTTTAGGTGTCTATGTTTCAATACACGTGACGGGGGGTTTAGGTGTCCCGAATATTGAGTGGATTTACACTGCTACAAGATAGACTCACCTGCTGAACATGCTCAACAGTATGTGACAGTTAAGGAGTTAGCCAGAGCCTCCCTCCTTCTAGACCAATGTGACAGTTAAGGAGTTAGCCAGAGCCTCCCTCCTTCTAGACCAATGTGACAGTTAAGGAGTTAGCCAGAGCCTCCCTCCTTCTAGACCAATGTGACAGTTAAGGAGTTAGCCAGAGCCTCCCTCCTTCTAGACCAATGTGACAGTTAAGGAGTTAGCCAGAGCCTCCCTCCTTCTAGACCAATGTGACAGTTAAGGAGTTAGCCAGAGCCTCCCTCCTTCTAGACCAACGGCGGTGGAAGGTTCCACCCACTGCCTGGGCTTTAGGAGGAAAGACAATGGAATATTGGACACTTGTGCTGCGGGCTTTGGAGTCTGGTCAGACTGGCCGGACCTCAACGACCTGTACAACCAAACTGGAGTGGAGCTCAGGTGGACACGGACTGATATGCAAACTGAGCCTGTGACTGCCTCTGATGCAGTTATGGCAGATTGCGGTGTTGTTGTGGAGGCTTCTGTCACCCATGATGGAACATCTCATCTTACATCCAGGACAACACTCATTGGTATCAGACGGATGCAGCTACTGCAACACTGGACTGGCCTGAGGCTGCAGGGGAAACTCACTGCTCTGGACTGTGCTGACCACTCTGTCTCCCATTCCATGTACCAGAATGCTCCCATTGGTGAGGGCAATTTCAACTTTACTGTTAAGGCGAGGCTGCAAGTTCTACCAACAAAATATAATCTAGCACATTGGTACCCTGCAAGCCGTGACCCATTTTGTATTGAGTCAAATGTAATGGAGTCCATTGCCCATGTTAATGGCTGCTGTTCATACAAGGATTTGTACATTGCTAGACATGACCGCCTTATTGACCTGATAGCCAGCGAGGTGAGACAAGTGGTCTCACCAACAGCACACGTGAATATACATCCTAGTGTAAGGGGATGCTGGTATGATGAGGTTGATGTGTTTTCCTGTATGCCAAATAAATCAGATATTGTTGTTGATGGGGGAGGCCAGGGGGATGTGCTCATTTTGGAAGTGGGCTGCTCAATTGACAGCTACATGTAGTAGGTGCAAGTTGGTGGCGCTGATATTCGGCAGTCTCGGACACATACACAGACTTGCAGTGCGTTGCCTCCAGATTGCGGGCCTGACAACATCTAGGGCCAAGCAATTGGCTAGGTACTGCTCTGTTTCAGCTGTCGTGGGCAGCCTAGCTTTTTGGAAAAGGAGGTGCTTTCTGTACCCTTGAGTGCCATGCATACAGTGACTTTTGAGATGTTTGGATCCTTTTTCTGTACATTTGATTGGTGGATTCAAATAAAGTGTTAAAAATGTGTGTGTGTGTGTGTGTGTGTGTGTGTGTGTGTGTGTGTGTGTGTGTGTGTGTGTGTGTGTGTGTGTGTGTGTGTGTGTGTGTGTGTGTGTGTGTGTGTGTGTGTGTGTGTGTGTGTGTGTGTGTCAGGCGGCGTTCTCAGAGATCAACCTGGTATCCCATGCCAACGGGTCGTGTAACGTGGACATACAGTTGATCAGGAACGGAACCAAAGTGGTGAGGTGAGTAATGTTTCCATCCAGAGACCTGCTACTACTAAGCACCATCTGAGCCCTTAAATCAAAGGTTATTTATTACACGCCAACATACATCCAATACACTCAGGGCAGCTGGGCCATATTGAACACCGCTGTGTTTGTAACTAATGAAGTCATATTTTAGATTAAATATCTAGGAATTCTACCCATATTAGAGTGGGAGAAGTTCAAATATCTGTAGTAATATCTGTAATAATATCTGTAGTAATATCTGTAGTAATATCTGTAATAATATCTGTAGTAATATCTGTAGTAATATCTGTAGTAATATCAGTAATATCTGTAGTAATATCAGTAATAATATCAGTAATAACATCTGTAGTAATATCAGTAATAATATATGTAGTAATATCTGTAGTAATATCAGTAATAATATCTGTAGTAATATCTGTAGTAATATCAGTAATAATATCTGTAGTAATATCTGTAATAATATCTGTAGTAATATCTGTAGTAATATCAGTAATAATATCTGTAGTAATATCAGTAATAATATCTGTAGTAATATCTGTAGTAATATCAGTAATAATATCAGTAATAATATCTGTAGTAATATCAGTAATAATTGTAGTCAAAAACTCAGCAAAAAAAGAAACGTCCTCTCACTTTTCAACTGTGTTTATTTTCAGCAAACTTAACATGTGTAAATATTTGTATGAACATAACAAGATTCAACAACTGAGACATAAACTGAACAAGTTCCACAGACATGTGACCAACAGAAATGGAATAATGTGTCCCTGAACAAAGGGGATCAAAATCAAAAGTAACAGTCAGTATCTGGTGTGGCCATCAGCAGCATTAAGTACTGCAGTGCATCTCCTCCTCATGGACTGCACCAGATTTGCCAGTTCTTGTTGTGAGGTGTTATCCCACTCTTCCACCAAGGCACCTGCAAGTTCCCGGACATTTCTGAGGGGGGAAATGGCCCTTGCCCTCACCCTCCAGTCCAACAGGTCCCAGAGGTGCTCAATGGGATTGAGATCCGGGCTCTTCGCTGGCCATGGCAGAACACTGACATTCCTGTCTTGCAGGAAATCACACACAGAATGAGCATTATGGCTGGTGGCATTGTCATGCTGGAGGGTCATGTCAGGATGAACCTGCAGGAAGGGTACCACATGAGGGAGGAGGATGTCTCCCTGTAACGCACAGCGTTGCGATTGCCTGCAATGACAACAAGCTCAGTCCGATGATGCTGTGACATACCGCCCCAGACCACGACGGACCCTCCAACTCCAAATCGATCCCGCTCCAGAGTACAGGCCTCGGTGTAACGCTCATTCCGTCAATGATAAACGCGAATCCGACCATCACCCCTGGTGAGACAAGACCGCGACTCGTTAAAGTGAAGAGCACTTTTTGCGGTGGATTTGTGCCCATAGGTGACATTGTTGCCGGTGATGTATGGTGAGGACCTGCCTTACAACAGGCCTACAAGCCCTCAGTCCAGCCTCTCTCAGCCTATTGCAGACAGTCTAAGCACTGATGGAGGGATTGTGCGTTCCTGGTGTAACTCTGGCAGTTGTTGTTGCCATCCTGTACCTGTCCCGCAGGTGTGATGTTCGGATGTACTGATCCTGTTGCAGGTGTTGTAACACGTGGTCTGCCACTGCGAGGATGATCAGCTGTCCATCCTGTCTTAGGCGTCTCACAGTACAGACATTGCAATTTATTGCCCTGGCCACATCTGCAGTCCTCATGCCTCCTTGCAGCATGCCTAAGGCACATTCACGCAGATGAGCAGGGACCCTGGGCATCTTTCTTTTGTTTTTTTTCAATAGAAAGTCAGTAGAAAGGCCTCTTTAGTGTAACTGTGACCTTAATTGCCTACCGTCTGTGAGCTGTTAGTGTCTTAACGACCGTTCCACTGGTGCATGTTCATTAATTGTTTATGGTTCATTGAACAAGCATGGGAAACAGTGTTTAAATCCTTTACAATGAAGATCTGTGAAGTTATTTCGATTTTTACGAATTATCTTTGAAAGACAGGGTCCTGAAAAAGGGCCGTTTCTTTTTTTGCTGAGTTTATATGGAGTAATGATTACATAGTAACGTAAATGTACAGGATGGTCCAGACTGCACTGTGACCAGAGGCAGCTCCAGACCTCTCTAGACCACTTCAGACTGCTTCAGACTGCTTCAGATAACTTCAGACTGCTTCAGACCACTTCAGACTGCTTCAGACCACTTCAGACTGCTTCAGACTGCTTCAGATAACTTCAGACTGCTTCAGACCACTTCAGACCTCTCTAGACCACTTCAGACTGCTTCAGACTGCTTCAGATAACTTCAGAATGCTTCAGGAATCTGCGCTGAGATTGTTTTCATTGTTTTCACAGTCTAATGTAAAGTAGCCCTAACCCTAACCCTAACCCTAACCCTAACCCTAACCCTAACTAGGCAAGTCAGTTAACAACACATTCTTATTTACAATGACAGCCTAGGAACAGTGGGTTAACTGCCTTGTTCAGGGGCAGAACGACAGATTTTTACCTTGTCAGCTCGGGGGATTTGATCTAGCAACCTTTCGGTTACTAGTCCAACGCTCTAACCACTAGGCTACCTGCTGTCTGTACTGTGAGATGCCTTGATGACCAACTGGGGTAATTTTGACTCCATGAAGAAATGTATTGGAAAAAACAACAATCATAGCAAAATATCAACAGCATGTCAATTTTTTTATCTGAAATGAAAAATAACCAAAACAGACTTTTGTTTTAGCTAAATTACAGTTAATTTGCATATTATGTAAAACACACATTTTAAAAGTTCCCTTTAACCATGTCTCAGTAATGACCAAAACATCTGGATTGGAGCTGTGAACCCACACTTTCAAATTATCCATTTTGGGTAATAAGCTTCCAGTGTTAACATGCAGAAAACCCAGGCTTTTACGAGAGCGGAAATCAGTGAAGCAGATATCGGAGCACAAGTCAGAATTGAGGCTAGCAACAGTAGATGGGCCAGGGTGTACATGCACATTTCCAGATTTCATCAACAGTAATACAATCAGGGAACGGCAGAAGACAGGGAGAGCTCTGCAGTGCTAATTTATGACATCTGAATGTGCATCAGATGATAACAAGATCATATTGTACAGTAATTTCATCAGGTAACATGAATACAAAGCCGGTGAGAGGTGGTTAGAATAAGATGAGAGGCCAAAAGTCAGTGTAACCAATAGAGAGTCAGAGTCCCGAGTGTGGCAGCAAACATAGTCTGTCCCACTGTTGGGTAAAGAAAGTTCGTAGTCAACAAAGCATGCAGAAGTCATGACGCAAATAGCAAAATAGCTAAATGCGCAATAATTTAAAAATATATATAATCACTTGGGGCTAGCCATTGTAAGTTCAGAGTCATTCGCCCCATCAGTGCGTGTGTGCTGGAGGCGAGTGAAATATCTGATATTGGCAGAAAGCTTAAATTCTTGTTTATCTAACTGCACTGTCCAATTTACAGTAGCTATTACAGTGAAATAATACCATGCTATTGTTTGAGGAGAGTGCACAGTTTTGAACATGAAAAGTTATTTAAAAACGAATTAGGCACATTTGGGCAGTCTTGATACAACATTTTGAACAAAAATACAATGGTTCATTGGATCAGTCTAAAACTTTTGCACATACACTGCTGCCATCTAGTGGCCAAAATCTAATTGCAGCTGGGCTGGAAAAAGTCATTATGGTCTTTCTCTTGCATTTCAAAGATGATTGTACAAAAAAAGACCAAAAAAATGAATGTTTTTTTCTTTGTATTATCTTTTACGAGATCAATTTGTTGTATTCTCCAACATTCCTTTACAAAAACGTCAAAGTGTTTCCTTTCAAATGGTACCAAGAAAATGCATATCCTTGCTTCAGAGCCTGAGCTACAGGCAGTTAGATTTGGTTAAGTCGTTTTAGGTGAAAAAAATGTCTTCAACAAGTTTGAACAGGCTAGCAACACTGTTCCCGAACAAGTTGCAAGTTTAGCTAGTCGAAGAGGGGGAGAGTCCTAGTCCAGTCGCTTTTCAAACATTCCCCAGTTACGGGAAAATGCCTTTTACACAAAGTGAAGGAATACAAGAATATTTCCCGATCCTAGACTCTTTCTTACCGGTGTCAGCCTGATAGAGTTCGTGCCTGTGCTCTCTATCTCCAGTAGGATCCTGTTCCGCTGCTATTTCAACGCCATGTTTCCATATCTCCATAGGTTGTGATTGGGTCTTCTTCAAAGTCTGCTTTCCCCAGAGAGGAGCCAGTTAGCTACAAATGTTTGGCAGTTGACATTACAGTACCCAGGCTGTATGGGCCCTAACCCTCATTACAGTACCCAGGCTGTATGGGCCCTAACCCTCATTACAGTACCCAGGCTGTATGGGCCCTAACCCTCATTACAGTACCCAGGCTGTATGGGCCCTAACCCTCATTACAGTACCCAGGCTGTATGGGCCCTAACCCTCATTACAGTACCCAGGCTGTATGGGCCCTAACCCTCATTACAGTACCCAGGATGTATGGGCCCTAACCCTCATTACAGTACCCAGGCTGTATGGGCCCTAACCCTCATTACAGTACCCAGGCTGTATGGGCCCTAACCCTCATTACAGTATCCAGGCTGTATGGGCCCTAACCCTCATTACAGTACCCAGGCTGTATGGGCCCTAACCCTCATTACAGTACCCAGGCTGTATGGGCCCTAACCCTCATTACAGTACCCAGGATGTATGGGCCCTAACCCTCATTACAGTACCCAGGCTGTATGGGCCCTAACCCTCATTACAGTACCCAGGATGTATGGGCCCTAACCCTCATTACAGTACCCAGGCTGTATGGGCCCTAACCCTCATTACAGTACCCAGGCTGTATGGGCCCTAACCCTCATTACAGTACCCAGGCTGTATGGGCCCTAACCCTCATTACAGTACCCAGGATGTATGGGCCCTAACCCTCATTACAGTACCCAGGATGTATGGGCCCTAACCCTCATTACAGTACCCAGGCTGTATGGGCCCTAACCCTCATTACAGTACCCAGGCTGTATGGGCCCTAACCCTCATTACAGTACCCAGGATGTATGGGCCCTAACCCTCATTACAGTACCCAGGCTGTATGGGCCCTAACCCTCATTACAGTACCCAGGATGTATGGGCCCTAACCCTCATTACAGTACCCAGGCTGTATGGGCCCTAACCCTCATTACAGTACCCAGGCTGTATGATTCCTGAGCCTCATTACAGTACCCAGGCTGTATGGGCCCTAACCCTCATTACAGTACCCAGGCTGTATGGGCCCTAACCCTCATTACAGTACCCAGGCTGTATGGTTCATAACCCTCATTACAGTACCCAGGCTGTATGGGCCCTAACCCTCATTACAGTATCCAGGCTGTATGGGCCCTAACCCTCATTACAGTACCCAGGCTGTATGGGCCCTAACCCTCATTACAGTACCCAGGCTGTATGGGCCCTAACCCTCATTACAGTACCCAGGCTGTATGGGCCCTAACCCTCATTACAGTATCCAGGCTGTATGGGCCCTAACCCTCATTACAGTACCCAGGCTGTATGGGCCCTAACCCTCATTACAGTACCCAGACTGTATGGGCCCTAACCCTCATTACAGTACCCAGGCTGTATGGGCCCTAACCCTCATTACAGTACCCAGGCTGTATGGGCCCTAACCCTCATTACAGTACCCAGGATGTATGGGCCCTAACCCTCATTACAGTACCCAGGCTGTATGGTTCATAACCCTCATTACAGTACCCAGGCTGTATGGGCCCTAACCCTCATTACAGTACCCAGGCTGTATGGTTCATAACCCTCATTACAGTACCCAGGCTGTATGGGCCCTAACCCTCATTACAGTACCCAGGCTGTATGGTTCATAACCCTCATTACAGTACCCAGGCTGTATGGGCCCTAACCCTCATTACAGTACCCAGACTGTATGGGCCCTAACCCTCATTACAGTACCCAGGCTGTATGGGCCCTAACCCTCATTACAGTACCCAGGATGTATGGGCCCTAACCCTCATTACAGTACCCAGGATGTATGGGCCCTAACCCTCATTACAGTACCCAGGCTGTATGGGCCCTAACCCTCATTACAGTACCCAGGCTGTATGGGCCCTAACCCTCATTACAGTACCCAGGATGTATGGGCCCTAACCCTCATTACAGTACCCAGGCTGTATGGGCCCTAACCCTCATTACAGTACCCAGGCTGTATGATTCCTGAGCCTCATTACAGTACCCAGGCTGTATGGGCCCTAACCCTCATTACAGTACCCAGGATGTATGGGCCCTAACCCTCATTACAGTACCCAGGCTGTATGGTTCATAACCCTCATTACAGTACCCAGACTGTATGGTTCCAAACCCTCATTACTGCAACAACAACAAAAAAATAGCCCACGTTAACAAATGTACATTTTTATTTAAGATCAATATCAAATCGTTAGTCACATGCGCCGAATACAATAGACGTAGACCTTACAGTGATATACATACTTAAGAGCCCCTAACCAACAGTGCAGTTTAAAAAAAATATGGATTAGAATAAGAGATAAGAGTAACAAGTAATTAAAGAGCAGCAGTAAAAAAATAACAATACAGGGGGTGCTGGTACAGAGTCAATGTGCGGGGGAACCGGTTATTTGAGGTAGTATGTACATGTAGGTAGAGTTAATTAAAGTGGCTATGCATAGATGACAACAGAGAGTGGCAGCGGAGTGGGGGGGGGGGGCAATTCAAATAGTCTGGGTAGCCATTTGACTAGAGTCTTTTGGCTTGGGAGTGGAAGTGATGGGGTCAACTTGGGGTCATGATGGGGGCTGCACCAAATGGTTGATGTATTATAATAATTGATTATGCTTATGTTGTATTACTAGAATGGGAAGGGCTATAAGACCCCTCCTCCACTACATCTATAGGGTCCTGGACTACAGATTAACAATATATATATGCATTATACGGTGTAATATTGTTCCACAGTTATTTTCTAGTCTCTGCTTCTTATAACAAATGGTCTGAGAGATGTGTGAGTTATTGCAGTCAAAACAGGGTGTCTGTGAGAAAGCGCCTCAAGGATAAAAGAGATTCATAGACACAGAACCCTGCAGGGGAGTGAAAGAGATAAGAGACTAGTCAGACATACCACTATAAAGCAACGTGGGGAGTGGAAAATTACTGCTGAGCCCTTAGAAAACTCTGGAACTATTGTCTCTCCTGCAAGTTTGTATAACTGTATATGCATGGGCTTGGTCTCATGAGTAGAAGGTGTTGACGTAGGCAGTTACATCGCTAGGGGTTGACTGCAAGAATATTAAAAGCAACTTGGACTTTTCCTATTTTGCAGAACTCAGGAGCGACATCAGTTGTATGTTTGATGATTGATCTTTGACTTCTGTCAGCAGCTGTATTTTGATTAAAATTGTTATGATTTATAAGTGCACATTTTGAGTTTTCATTATTTGTTAAGTAAATAACTGAGCTCAGAAAAGTGGAACCAACAGAAGCTTTTTAGAAGCCTCTTGGACCTAGACTTGGCACTCCAGTACTGCTTGCCGTTTGGTAGCAGAGAGAACAGTCTATAACTAGGGTGGCTGGAGTCTTTGACAATTTTTAGGGCCTTCCTCTGACACTGCCTATTAAAGAGGTCCTGGATGGCAGGAAGCTTGGCCACAGTGATGCACCAGGCTGTTCGCACTACCCTCTGTAGTGCCTTGCGGTTGGAGGCCGAGCAGTTACCATACCAGGCAGTGACGCAACCAGTCAGGAGGCTCTCGATGGTGCAGCAGTAGAACCTTTTGAGGATCTGAGGACTCGTGCCAAATCTTTTCTGTCTCCTGAGGGCAAATAGGTTTTGTTGTGCCCGCTTCACGACTGTCTTGGTGTGCTTGGACCATATTAGTTTGTTGGTGATGTGGACACCAAGGAACTTGAAGCTCTCAACCTGCTCCACTGCAGCCCTGGCATTGAGAATGGGGGTGTGCTCGGTCCTCTTTTTCCTGTAGTCCACAATCATCTACTTTGTCTTGATCACGTTGAGGGACAGGTTGCTGTCCTGGCACCACATTGCCAGGTCTCTGACCTCCTCCCTATAGGCTGTCTTGTTATTGTCGGTATTCAGTCCTACCGCTGTTGTGTCATCGGCAAATTTAATGATGGTGTTGGAGTCGTGCCTGGCCATGCAGTCATGAGTGAACAGGGAGTACAGGAGGGGGCTGAGCATGCACCCCTAAGGGGCCCCTGTGTTGAGGATCAGCGTTGCGGATGTGTCGTCTCCTACCCTTACCACCTGCTGGTGGCCCATCAGGAAGTCCAGGATCTAGTTGCAGAGGGAGGTGTTTAGTCCCAGGGTCCATAGCTTATTGATGAGCTTAGAGGGCACTATGGTGTTGAATCCTGAGCTGTAGTCAATGAATAGCATTCTCACATAGGTGTTGTCATGACGTTGGCCTGAGGGGGGAGGTTTATGACCCCCATAAATACCTTTCCCCTTTTTCCTCTCTCTACTCTACTGATGTGACTATTGAACATCCCTTTGTTAACATTGAGAGAGAGTCTGGTGACATCAAAAGATGGGAAATGGAACCATATTTCGGTAATCCAACCAGTTATATAATATGCGTTGGGACTTAATGAATAGGATGTCAGTTCAGTTGACGTCTGAGACATGATTACTGATGATAGGACGACATAAACTGTATCTTGGAAAATCTACACATTCTAGTTATCAGATTCACATGGAATTGTTGTGCAATTTAAATGTTTAAATATGAAACTATTTGTGAAAAGATGAAATTTTTAGCTTCTTAACCTGTCTGATTCTAGCGTTCCGCCAGCGGAACTCCTCCCACATTCCACTGAAAAGGCAGAGCGCGAAATTCAAAATATATATTTTTTTAATATTTAACTTTCACACATTAACAAGTCCAATACAGCAAATGAAAGGTACACATCTTGTGAATCCAGCCAACATGTCCGATTTTTAAAATGTTTTACAGCGAAAACAGCACGTATATTTATGTTAGCTCACCACCAAATACAAAAAAGGACAGACATTTTTCACAGCATGCACAAAGCCAACCTAACTAACCAAGAACCAACCAAACTAACCAAGAAACAACTTCATCAGATGACAGTCTTATAACATGTTACACAATAAATCTATGTTTTGTTCGAAAAATGTGCATATTTGAGGTATAAATCAGTTTTACATTGCAGCTACCATCACAGCTACCGTCAAAAATAGCACCGAAGCAGCCAGAGTAATTATAGAGACCAACGTGGAATACCTAAATACTCATCATAAAACATTTCTGAAAAATGCATCGTGTACTGCAAATGAAAGACAAGCATCTTGTGAATCCAGCCAATATTTCAGATTTTTTAAGTGTTTTACAGCGAAAACACAATATAGCATTATATTAGCTTACTACAATAGACTACCACACTACCGCATTCATTCATCAAGGCACGTTAGCGATAGCAATAGGCACGTTAGCGTTAGCGAATAAACCAGCAAAAGATATTCATTTTCACTAACCTTCATAAACCTTCCTCAGATGACAGTCCTATAACATCAGGTTATACATACACTTATGTTTTGTTCGAAAATGTGCCTATTTAGAGCTGAAATCAGTGGTTATCCATTATGCTAACGTAGCTTATTTTTCCCAGAATGTGCGGATATTTCTATTAGACTCTCACCTATTCTGACCAAATAGCTATTCATAAACATTACAAAAAAATACATGTTGTATAGGAAATGATAGATCCACTAGTTCTTAATGCAATCGCAGTGTTAGAATTCTAAAAATATCTTCATTACGACATAAGGCTTATGTTATAGCGAGAGAATGGCCAAAACCTGGGCGCAAAACTATTAGTACACAGTTCGACAGATATATGAAATAGCATCATAAAATGTTTCTTACTTTTGGTGATCTTCCATCAGAATGTTGGACAAGGGGTCCTTTGTCCAGAACAGTCGTTGTTTGGATTTAGAACATCGTTTTTCCCTCTTGAATTAGCAAGCACACTGGCCAAGTGGCGCGAAGCTCTCCATTCTGAACAAAGGGCAGACAACGCAACACGCCTAACGTCCCGAATAAATTTAAAAAATCTAATAAAACTATATTGAAAAAACATACTTTACGATGATATTGTCACATGTATCAAATAAAATCAAAGCCGGAGATAGTATTCGCCTATAACGACAGCTTTTCAAAAGGCAATCCCACTGTCCTCCTCGCGTCTTCCTGAAAACATGAAATCGGTGACACGTCATTCCAAGAGGACGTATTCCATCTCAGACCAAGATAATCACCTAATTTCTTCTCTCACTGCATCTTGACATCCAGGGGAAGGTGTATGACGTGCATGTATACTAATAGGTCTCATGCCCATTTATAGGCAGGACTTAGAAGAGAGCCTCGATTTCAGACTTTCCACTTCCTGGTCAGGAAGTTTGTGCCAAATGAGTTCTGTTTCACTCACAGATATAATTCAAACTGTTTTAGAAACTAGAGAGTGTTTTCTATCCAATAGTAATAATAATATGCATATTGTACGAGCAAGAATTGAGTACGAGGCCGTTTAAATTGGGCACGTTTTTCCCCCAAAGTGACAACAGCGCCCCCTGTCCTCATCAGGTTAATGAGAGAACGGTTTGTCATAAGAACACCACTTTGCTCACTCAGAGGCCCCGCCCAAGTGAACAGACATGGGTTGTAAACTATGAAACACGCCCTTCTTTCACCACTATATAAACCCGTTTACGAAAATGTAACTTTCTGTTCCAAGGACGTGAGGACTTACCATCCCCACGTTGAAAGGACAAAGACCACCTACAGAACTAAGCCAACCTCAGCAAGAACCTAACGAAATTAGCATCGAATTTCAATGTGAAGGTGACGACCTACACGCCGGAAGGATGAATTTCGACTATACCAGCCAGAATATAGCATGAGCTTAAAGTATGGCAACTTGGTATGAACTTTGAACTCTTATTCACTAAAGAAGTGCTACCTCCTCCACCCGCTAAACGTGGGCTAGGAGAGGACGGACAGAGTATCCATTCTACCACACTCCAGTTCACCACTAGACAGTCTTCAGAGGACCAGAGATCCATGCTGGACCAACCCGCTTTCTATCGACGACCAATCTACCGAAGTGCAGCTCAGAGTAAATATTTATTGCATTCTCCTTTTTCAAATGAGCGGTTATTTAGAATGCATAAGATTCTGTATTTACGATAGAGTAGCTGCCTACGGCCCGATAGAGACATAGCTTCTCCCTTTGTTCCTCAGTCTTCCCGCTCTTTCATTCAAACCCAACCCCCTTTCCTTTGTGTAACCAGTCGTCACTGCTCCGTCCACCAGGAACGTTTTCTTTATGACATAATTTGTAATCAATGAATGATCCATTCTGCGTAGATGTAATTCTGTGTGATTATTTAGGTATTTAGTAAATAAATAATTAAACCAAATGTTGTATTGCTGATTCAACTTGTTAGCCAGGGTCCGTGAAGATAACCAAGAATTTACAACTTTCAGATGAGACTGAATAAAGTGAAGATTAAATATTGACTGCTATTGATGTAAAAGATTACTAGGTCTTTAAAGACGATCTAATGTTAAATACTGTTGAAGTAATATGGCTACAGGTTCATCTGCCTCACCTAAAGCCCATTCTGGTCAGAAGCTGCTATAGACCACCAAGTGCTACTAACTTTTGTAAAATGCTTGATAATTTATGTGAGAGATACTTTCAGGGTGATTTAAATATTGACTGGCTTTCATCAGGCTGCCCACTCAAGAGAAAGCTTCATACTAACTTGTGCCTGCAACCTGGTTTAGGTAATCAATCAACCTACCAGGGTAGTTAAAAACAGTACAAGAATGAAATTATCAACATGTATTGATCATATCTTTACTAATGCTGCAGAAATTAGTTTGAAAGCAGTATCCAAATCCATCGGATGTAGTAATCACAATATAGTAGCCATATCTAGGAAAACTAAAGTTATAAAGGCTCAGCCTAATATTGTGTATAGGAGGTCATACAATAAGTTTTGTAGTGATGTTGTTGATATGAAGAATATTTGTTGGTCTGTGTTCTGTAATGACGGTCAACCACAAAACACATTAATAAAATTGCTTATTCCAGTTACTAATAAGCATGCACCCATTAAGAAAATGACTGTCAAAACTGTTAAATCCCCATGGATTGATGAGGAATTTAAAAACTGTATAGTTGAGAGGGATGAGGCAAAGGAGATGGCAAATAGGTCTGGCTTTACAACCGATTGGCAAACATACTGCAAACTGAGAAATCATGTGACTAAACTGAATAAAAAAAGAAGAAACTACACTATGAAACAAAGAACAATAATAATGATCGTAAAAAGCATTGGAGCACCTTAAATATCATTTTGGGCAAAAAAGCTAACTCGGCTCCATCATTCATTGAATTAGATGGCTCATTAATCAAAAACCCACTGATATTGCCAACTACTTTAATGATTTTTTCATTGTCAAGATTAGCAAATTTAGGCATGACAGCAACAAATGCTGACACTACACATCCAAGTACAGTTTATCTGACTAAATTCTGAAAGAGCAATTATTGTAATTTTGAATTCCGTAAAGTAAGGAAGAGATGAAAAAATAATTGTTGTCTATCAACAATGACAAGCCACTGAGGTCTGACAACTTGGATGGAAAATTACTGAGGATAATAGTGGACGATATTGCCACTGCTATTACCCAACCTTAGTAAACTTTTGGAAAAAATAGTGTTTGACCAGATACAATGCTATTTTACAGTAAACAAATTGACAACAGACTTTCAGCGCGCTTGTAAGTAAGAAAATTCAACAAGCACAGCACGTACACACATGACTGATGATTGGCTGAGAGAAATTGATGATAAAAAGATTGTGGGGGCTGTTTCGTTATACTTCAGTGCTGCTTTTGACATTATCAATCATAGTCTGTTGCTGGAAAAATGTAGGTGTTATGGCTTTACACCCCCCGCTACAATGTGGATAAAGAGTTACCTGTCTGACCGAACACAGATGATGTTCTTTAATGAAAGCCTCTCCAACAAAATCCAGGAAGAATCAGGAATTCCCCAGGGCAGCAGTCTAGGCCCCTTCCTTTTTTCAATCTTTACTAATGACATGCCACTAGTTTGAGTAAAGCCAGTGTGTCCATGTATGCGGATGACTCAACAATTTACACGCAGCTACCACAGCAACTGAAATGACAGCAACACTTAAGAGCTGCAGTTCGTTTCTGAATGGGTGGCAAGGAATAAGTTAGTCTTAAATATTTCAAAAACTAAAAGCGTATTTGTGACAAATCATTCACTAAACATCAACTACATTTTGTAATGAATAATGTGGAAATTGAGCAAGTTGAGGAGACTAAACTGCTTTGTCAAAACATATTGATACAACAGTAGCTAGGATGGGGAGAAGTCTGTCTATAATAAAGTGCTGCTCTGCATTTTTAAAAGCACTATAAACAAGGCAGGTCCTACAGGCCCTAGTTTTGTCACAACTGGACTACTTTTCAGTCGTGTGCCACAAAGAGGGACATAGGAAAATTGCAATTGGCTCAGAATAGGGCAGCACGGCTGGCCCTTGGATGTACACAGACAGCTAACATTAATAATATGAATGTCAATCTCTCCTGGCTCAAAGCGGAGATTGACTACATCACTACTGATGTTTGTGAGAGGTATTGACATGTTAAATGCACCAAGCTGTCTGTTTAAACTACTAGCACACAGCTCAGACACCCATGCAAACCCCACAAGACATGCCACCAGAGGTCTCTTTACAGTCCCCAAGTCCAGAACAGACTATGGGAGGAGCACAGTACTCCATTGAGCCATGACTACATGGAACTCTATTCCACATCAAGTAACTCATGCCATCAGTAAAATTATATTTTAAAACAGATACAAATACACCTTATGGAACAGTGGGGACTGTGAAGCAACACAGACATAGACACATGCATATAAACACACGACAACATACGCACTATATAAAAACATGGATTTTTGGTATAGATATGTGGTAGTAGAGTAGAGGCCTGAGGGCACACACTTAATATATTGTGAAATCAGTTATGAATGTATTGTAATGTTTCTAAAATGTTTAACTGTCTTAATTTTGCTGGGCCCCAGGAAGAGTAGCTGCTGCCCTGGCAGCAGCTAATGTGGATCCATAGTAAATACAAATACAGTACACAGGCTGTATGGTTCTAACCCGTAGTACAGTACCCAGGTTGTATGGTTTCTAATCCTCATTACAATACCAAAACCAGGAGGCTGGTGGCAGCTTAATTGGGGAGGACGGGCGTGTGGTAATTGCTGGAGCAGAATGAGTGTAAATGTCTCTATAACAAAGACATGGTTTCCAGTGACGCTGACAGATTGAAACTGGTATCAACAAAATGTTTCACTCTATCCTCAATAAAAGGTTAAAGTATATTATAAAGTGTAATTAATAAGTTAGACACTCACCGGACAACTTTGGTGGGTACTGTAGCTAGCTAGATAGCCTGGTTTCCATTTTCCAACAGATGTTTCTAATCCTCTTGATTGGTCATCAATGGTTACTGGTCATGGAACTCATCTGTTCACCAGAAATGAATATTGGTAAACTGTTTGCCACTAGCGTCCATACAGTGCCATCGAAAGTGTTCAGACCGCTTGACTTTTTCCACATTTTGTTAGGATACAGCCTTATTCTAAAATGTATTAAAACATTAGTTCCCTTCCTTAATCTACACACAATAACCCATAATGACTAAGCAAAAACTGTTTTTTAGAAATGTTAGCAAATGTATAACAAATCCAACTAAAATCTCACATTTACATCAGTATTCAGCCCCTTTACTCAGTACTTTGTAGAAGCACCTTTGGCACAATTACAGCCTCAAGTCTTCTTGGGGATGACACTAAAAGCTTGGCACACCTGTATTTAGGGAGTTCTTCTCTGCAGATCCTCTCAAGCTCTGTCAGCTTGGATGGGGAGTGTGGCTGCACAGCTATTTTCAAGTATCTCCAGAGATCTTGCATCGGATTCAAGTCCGGTCTCTGACTGGGCCACTCAAGGACATTCAGAGACCTGTCCCGAAGCCACTCCTGTTGGAAGGTAAACCTTAGTCCCAGTCTGAGGTCCTGAGCACTCTGGAGCAGGTTTTCATAAAGGATCTCTCTGTTCATCTGTTCAAACAGATCATCTCTGTTTGCTCCGTTCATCTTTCCTTCGATCTTGACTAGTCTCCCAGTCCCTGCCGCTGAAAAACATCCCCACAGCAAGATGCTGCCACCACCATGATTCACTGTAGGGATGGTGTCAGGTTTTCTTCCAGACGTGACGCTTGGCGTTCACGCCATAGAGTTCAACCTTGGTTTCATCAGACCAGAGAATCTTGTTTCACATAGTCTGAGAGTCTTTAGGTGCCGTTTGGCAAACTCCAAGCCTGTTGTCATGTGCCTTTTACTGAGGAGTGGCTTCCGTCTGGCCACTCTGCCATAAAGGCCTGATTGGTGAAGGCTGCAGAGGTGGTTGTCCTTTTGGAAGGTTCTCCCATCTCCACAGAAGAACTCTAGAGCTCTGTCAGACTGACCATTGTGTTCTTGGTCACCTCCCTGACCAAGGCCCTTCTCCCCTGATCATTCAGTTTGGCCGGGCGACCAGCTCTAGGAAGAGTCTTGGTGGTTCCAAATTTCTTCCATTTAAGAATGATGGAGGCCATTGTAATCGTGGGGACCTTCAATGATGCAGAAATGTTTTGGTGCCCTTCCCCAGATCTGTCTCTCGACACCATCCAGTCTCGGAGCGCTACAGACAATTCCTTTCAACCTCATGGCTTTGTTTTTCATCTGACATGCATTGTCAACTGTGGGACCTTAAATAGACAGATGTGTGCATTTCCAAATCATGTCCTATCCATTTAATTTAGCACAGGTGGACTCCTAATCAAGTTGTTGAAACCTCTCAAGGATGATCAATGGAAACAGGATGCACCAGAGCTCAATTTCGAGTCTCATAGCAAAGGGTGTGAATACTTATGTAAATAAGGTATTTATGTTTTTTCTTTTTAATAAATGTGCACAAATTTAAAATGTGTCATTATTGGGTATTATGTGTAGATTGCTGAGGAAATTGTTGTATCTAATCTATTTTAGAATAAGGCTGTAACGTAACAAAATGTGGAAAGAGTCAAGGGGTCTAAATACTTTCGAAAGGCACTGTAGATGTTTCTGCCTCAGGTTTGCCACGGATTCAAATAGAATCTTGAGAGAATTTTCTGTCAGAAAAAAAACTATTGTGAACTGTTTGCCACTAGTAGCAATAAATATTTTTGTTGCCAAAGGTTTGCCGCCGATTCACCACCAGTGGTAGACGTTTAGAAACTTCTAGCAACATTTTGTGGCACACTATTTAATTGCAGGAAGTTTGCAGTAACACATTTATTTTTCTAAGGGCATCCAGGCTGTATGCTTTCCAGGACATTACCTCAGCAGAGTTTTAATGTCTCAGTTTGATCACTTCAGACCCTGTTTCTGAATGTAATCAAATCACATCTGTTCTACCCTCCCATGTCATTCAAGCCTGACTTTGTCCTCTAACCCTCTCAGGTCCTTCAAGCCTGACTTTGTCCTCTAACCCTCGCAGGTCCTTCAAGCCTGACTTTGTCCTCTAACCCTCTCAGGTCCATTAAACCTGACTTTGTCCTGATGAGGCAGCATGCCTATAGCATGGCCCACAATGAGGACTTCAGGAACATGATCATCGGCCTGCAGTACGCAGGAGTCCCCAGCATCAACTCACTGGAGTCCATCTACAGCCTCTGTGACAAGCCCTGGGCGGTGAGACACACACAGACACACACACACAGGCACCCGCACACATACACAGGGGGTGGTAAGGCTATACAGTGGGGAAATAGGCTCCTCTATTAAACACAGGGCCTGACATTTTTATAACTGGCTTTTAAATTGACCTTATAACTCAGCACAACATTGATTTGTGGCAGCACAACATTAGGGGCCCCGTGTGGCTCAGTTTGTAGAGCATGGCGCTTGCAACGCCAGGGTTGTGGGTTCGATTCCCACCGGGGGACAGTACAAAAAATATATATATATATATATATAAAAAAAGGATGAATGTATGTACTTGTAAGTTGCTCTGGATAAGAGTGTCTGCTAAATGACTTAAATGTTAAATGTAAATTTAATGTTGGATGTTAATGGACCAGATCACTGTAGCAGCACCACCAGCACAATAACCTGTCTTATAATAGTACTTCCCATCATTGTGCCCCAGCCAGCTAACAGATAATCATTTAGAGAATGATTTGCCTCATCAGTTCCTCTACAGCTTTATCTAAACATTTACCAGGTGTCTGGAGGAGAGACCTGTAGATTTTTTTGCCTCATATGTCCCTCTAGTTACAACTTTTTCTGAACATTTACCCAGTGTCTGGAGGAAAAGTCTGTAGGACTTTAGTACACCTACTATGTCTTCTTCAGTCCAAGTCCCAGGCCTAATCACTAGGCCAAGGCCGCCTCTACTAACTGTCTCCTGTACCCCTCCACTAGTTTGCCCAGCTGATTGCCACCTGTAAGAAGCTAGGCCCTGACAAGTTCCCTCTGATCGACCAGACCTTCTACCCAAACCACAAGGACATGGTAAGAACGACTTAACTACCTATCTACCTATCTGCATAACTACCTGTCTACCTAATCACCTATCTACCTATCTGCATAACTACCTGTCTACCTAATCACCTATCTACCTATCTGCATAACTACCTGTCTACCTAATCACCTATCTACCTATCTAGCTAAATACCTATCTACCTATCTAGCTAAATACCTATCTACCTATCTACCTATCTAGCTAAATACCTAACTACCTATCTACCTATCTGCATAACTACCTGTCTACCTAATCACCTATCTACCTATCTAGCTAAATACCTATCTGTACACAAACCATAAGAGCTACCTATCTGCATAACTACCTGTCTACCTAATCACCTATCTACCTATCTAGCTAAATACCTATCTGTACACAAACCATAAGAGCTACCTATCTGCATAACTACCTGTCTACCTATCTAGCTAAATACCTATCACCTATCTACCTATCTGTACACAAACCATAAGAGCTACCTATCTGTACACAAACCATAAGAGCTACCTATCTGCATAACTACTTGTCTACCTAATCACCTATCTACCTATCTAGCTAAATACCTATCTGTACACAAACCATAAGAGCTACCTATCTGCATAACTACCTGTCTACCTAATCACCTATCTACCTATCTGTACACAAACCATAAGAGCTACCTATCTGCATAACTACCTGTCTACCTAATCACCTATCTACCTATCTGTACACAAACCATAAGAGCTACCTATCTGCATAACTACCTGTCTACCTAATCACCTATCTACCTATCTGTACACAAACCATAAGAGCTACCTATCTGCATAACTACCTGTCTACCTAATCACCTATCTACCTATCTGTACACAAACCATAAGAGCTACCTATCTGCATAACTACCTGTCTACCTAATCACCTATCTACCTATCTGTACACAAACCATAAGAACTACCTAGAGTTGAAGTCGGAAGTTTATATACACTTAGGTTGGAGTCATTAAAACTAATTTTTCAACTACTCCACACATTTTTTGTTAACAAAATATAGTTTTGGCAAGTCGGTTAGGACATCTACTTTGTGCATGACACAAGCCATTTTTCCAACAATTGTTTACAGACAGATTATTTCACTTATAATTCACTGTTTCACAATTCCAGTGGATCAGAAGTTTGCATACACTTAGTTGACTGTGCCTTTAAACAGCTTGGAAAATTCCAGAAAATGATGTCATGGCTTTAGAAGCTTCTGATAGGCTAATTGACATAATTTGAGTCAATTGGAGGTGTAACTGTGGATATATTTCAAGCCCTACCTTCAAACTCAGTGCCTCTTTGCTTGACATCATGGGAAAATCAAAAGAAATCAGCCAAGACCTCAGAAAAAAAAGTGTAGACCTCCACAAGCCTGGTTCATCCTTGGGAGCAATTTCAAAACGCCCGAAGGTACCACGTTCATCTGTACAAACAATAGTACACAAGTATAAACACCATGGGACCACGCAGCCGTCACACCGCTCAGGAAAGAGATGCATTATGTTTCCTAGAGATGAACATACGTAGGTGCGAAAAGTGCAAATCAATCCCAGAACAACAGCAAAGGACCTTCTGAAGATGCTGGAGGAAGGTACAAAGTATCTATATCCACAGTAACAGGTACAAAAGTATCTATATCCAGAGTGAAACGAGTCCTATATCGACATAACCTGAAAGGCCGCTCAGCAAGGAAGAAGCCACTGCTCCAAAACAGCCATAAAAAAGCCAGACTACGGTTTGCAACTGCACATGGGGACAAAGATCGTACTTTTTGGAGAAATGCCCTCTGGTCTGATGAAACATAAATAGAACTGTTTGGCCACAATGACCATCGTTATGTTTGGAGGAAAAAGGGGTGAGGCTTGCAAGCCGAAGAACACCATCCCAACCGTGAAGCACGGGGGTGGCAGCATCATGTTGTGGGGGTGCTTTGCTGCAGGAGGGACTGGTGCACTTCACAAAATAGATGGCATCGTGAGGGAGGAAAATGATGTGGATATTTTGAAACTTCTTTGTGATAGGGGGCAGCATTTTCACTTTTGGATGAATAGCATGCCCAGAGTGAACTGCCTCCTACTCTGTCCCAGATGCTAATATATGCATAGTATTATTACTATTGGATAGAAAACACTCTGAAGTTTCTAAAACGGTTTGAATGATGTCTGTGAGTATAACAGAACTCATATGGCAGGCAAAAACCTGAGAAAAAATCCAAACAGGAAGTGAGAATTCTGAGGCGGGTCGATTTTCAACTCATCGCCTATTCAAATCCCAGTAAGAGATGGATCTGTTTGCACTTCCTACGCCTTCCACTAGATGTCAACAGTCTGTAGAACGTTGAATGAAGCCTCTACTGTGATGTGGGGCCGGATGAGACGGGAATGAGTCAGTGGTCTGGCAGAGTGCCAGTTCTTGGTCACGCGCATTCCAAATGATATCGCCTTGCGTTCCATCACTTCTGTAGACACAAAGGAATTCTCCGGTTGGAACGTTATTGGATATATATGATAACAACATCCTGAAGATTGATTCTCTACTTAGTTTGACAAGTTTATTCGACCTGTAATATAACTTTTTGAAGTTTTCGTCCGACGTTCGCCTGGATCTGCGCGAGCGTTTGGACATGTGTACTAAACATGCTAGCAAAAGTAATTACTTGGACATAAGTAATGGACATTATCTAACAAAACAACGATTTATTGTGGAACTAGGATTCCTGTGAGTGCCTTCTGATGAAGATCATCAAAGGTAAGGGAGTATCTATGATGTAATTTCGTGTTTCTGTTGACTCAAACATGGCGGAGAAATGTTGTTATATCTGAGCGCCGTCTCAGATTATTGCATGGTGTGCTTTTTCCGTAAAGTTTTTTTGAAATCTGACACAGCGGTTGCATTAAGAACAAGTGTATATTTAAGTCTATGTAAAACATGTATCTTTCATCAAAGTTTATGATGAGTATTTCTGTTATTTGACGTGGCTCTCTGCAATTTCTCCGGATATTTTGGAGGCATTTCTGAACATGGCGCCAATGTAAACTGAGATTTGTGGATATAAATATGCACATTATCGAACAAAACATACATGTATTGTGTAACATGATGTCCTATGAGTGTCATCTGATGAAGATCATCAAAGGTTAGTGAATCATTTTATCTCTGTTTCTGCTTTTTGTGACTCCTATCTTTGGCTGGGAAAATGGCTGTGTTTTTCTGTGGCTGTGTACTGACCTAACATAATCGTTTGGTGTGCTTTCGCCGTAAATCCTTTTTGAAATCAGACACTGGCTGGATTAACGAGAAGTTTATCTTTAAAATGGTGTATAATACTTGTTTGTTTGAGGAATTTTAATTATGAGATTTCTGTTGTTTTGAATTTGGCTCCCTGCAATTTCAATGACTGTTGGTTAGGTGGGACGCAAGCGTCCCACATATCCCAGAGAAGTTTTAAGACATCAGTCAGGAAATTAAAGCTTGGTCACAAATGGGTCTTCCAAATGGACAATGACCCCAAGCATACTTCCAAAGTTGTGGCAAAACGGCTTAAGGATAACAAAGTTAAGGTATTGGAGTGGCCATCACAAAGCCCTGACCTCAATCCTATAGAAAATTTGTGGGCAGAACTGAAAAAGCGTGTGCAAGCAAGGAGGCCTACAAACCTGACTCAGTTACACCAGCTCTGTCATGAGGAATGGGCCAAAATTCACCCAACTTATTGTGGGAAGGTTGTGGAAGGCTACCCGAAACATTAGACCCAAGTTAAACAATTTAAAAGCAATGCTACCAAATACTAATTGAGTGTATGTAAACTTCTGACCCACTGAGAATGTGATGAAATAAATCAAAGCTGAAATAAATCTTTCTCTCTACAATTATTCTGACTTTTCACATTTTTTAAATAAAGTGGTGATCCTAACTGACCTAAAACAGGGAGTTTTTACTAGGATTAAATGTCAGGAATTGTGAAAAACTGAGTTTAAATGTATTTGGCTAAGGTGTATGTAAACTTCCGACTTCAACCCTATCTACTGCCTATCTACCTAAATACCTATCTACCTATCTGTACCCAAACCATAAGAACCACCTACCTACTTAACTACCTGTCTGCCTAACTACCTACAGTGGTTCCTCCTTTAAAAGTTGTGAGCTTACACTGCGGGACTTCATTTGAGGTAATTTGTGATTTAGTACGATACCCTGCATCACCACTTCATTGCTCCAGACCAGCGCTAGGGGGAGTTAGAGTTAGTTTAATCACTGATTATGATTGTGGGTCCTATTGTGTCTCTAACTGACAATGAATGGGTGACATAAATCTAAATAGAAATTGATAATTGTGCACGTCCTCAATATTACTTACTAAAACTGTTGTTACACTAAGGTTTTTAATTATTTTATTTTGTTAGGATTATTTTGCTCTTACAGTAATACTGTAGGCCACTCCTGACCAGTCAAATTGTACAGTGCCTGAGTGGTGCAACAGTCTAAGACACTGCATAGCAGTGCAAGCTGTGTTGCAACAAATGCTGGTTCAATACCCATGCCAGCCTCGACTGGGAGACCCATGGGATGACTGTAGATTTTAGTTTTTTCTCCCTCTAAACACAGAAATAAATAATTCTAAATAACAACCTGGCTTTATTTACAAATTAGTAACAATGTCACCCCATGTTCAAGAACGGCCTTTTTATCGCTCATTTTACGTTATTTGAATACAAAATAATTTCCAAAATATTTAAGGGGCATTGCACTAATAATGGCTCTGACTAGGGAAACGTTCCCGCTGTGCTGTTCTTAGCGCCAGTCTGCACGTTTAAACAAAAAAATGTAACTAATAATGGCATCTTTATGCTTTCATTAATAAAATTATGACAAAAATACTCTTTCAAAATGCCTATGTTTATTTAGTTATGGATCCATAACGAATTACTATGGGAATAAATATCACTGAAATACAGAAATATCCTCCAATCTTCCAATCCTCTATATGTAATTATTGGTGGAGAGTCACACCGTACTTTTCGATATACTGTAGGCCTACCGTAGGCAACATGAGTCTCACTAGTGTTGAGTAACGTGCTGTTAAAAGTGGTGTAGGTCTTATTAATTTAAAGAGCATATTGAAGTTAGAAGCAATAGGATTTGAAGCAAAAGCCTATAACTATTTTAGAACCGTTTTGCGCTGCTCTGAGACAAGCACGGGGACTGGTCTTGATAAATCAATGAGATTTTTATTTTCACTGAATCTCCATTTGGGTATTGGTTAGACTAGAGCTAAAAGCATTAGGGTGCAGAAATGTTATGCTCTTAGTGTAACCTTTGTTTAACTAGGCAAGTCAGTTAAGACCAAATTCTTATTTACAAGGACAGCCTACTCCTTCCTCCCTGTCGGGGAAATTAACCCCGGTCTCCCGCATGCCCTGCCCACACAACATGGAGAGTCTTTAGCTAAATAGCCCCGTACTGTACTCCCGACCGTCACGTTGTACAGCTGCATATTTTCCATTCCATCCTAACGGAAACCCAGAGGGTTTTTCGTTTTTCTTGGAATAGAAACACCATAATATTTATCGAATTAATTAAGCAAGTACCAATCAAAAGTTTGGACACACCTACTCATTCCAGGATTTTTCTTTATATTTAATATTTTCTACATTGTAGAATAATAGTGAAGACATCACAACTATAAAATAACACATATGGAATCAGTTGAGGAACAAATTGTTATTTACAAGGACAGCCTAGTCCTTCCTCCCCATCGGAAAATTGAACTCCGGTCTCCCACGTGCCCGCATTCTCTAATACAGCCATTATTGAAGGTGCTTGAGGTCACTGAGAAAGTATGGACATGGCCTGCTCTCTCTTATGTAAGGAATTAGGCACCTTCCCATGTTTACTACAGTATGCACTGTATGCTATGTTTACTTGTCAGACTGCACAGTAGCCTAATAAACAAATGCAGGTGGCTTATATCTTAAAAATTCTTAAAATTCTTTATTATCCAAATGTAAAAGCATATACTGTACAGTACTGTATTTCTTCATCACTGTCTTTATGCTTTCGTTAATAAAATAATTATACAAATACTCTTTCAAAATGCAGATGTTGATTTAGTTATGGATCCATAACAAATTACTATGGGAAGAAATATCCCTGAATTACAGAAATATTGGAACAAAGTTGTATAGTGAAGGCAAACAAATTGTTCCTGACTGGAAAAGGCTCTTTTCAAACACGTGGTCACGTTGTACAGCGTCATTATGGCTATTAGGAGGGCTATATTTGGCCTTTAGAAATATTATTTTGGCCTTTATTCAGAATACAATCGCTCACTCTCATTTTTTTTAAACAAAATATTCTCCAAAATATCGTTATATATAGCCTTCCCATTGTGGACGTATATTTCAGCATCGTTTCGCCCTGTTCTGAGACAACCATGGAGAAACGAAAATGTTCTATTATATTCCATGATATTCTTAAGTTATATGTGTTGACAGAAGAAAGCAAGTGATGTCTGCTAAATAATCAAGTTAGGTTTCTCCAGAAATAAATAATTCTAAATAACAAACTGGCTTTATTTACAAATTAATGTGAGTGTCTCACCCCATGTTCAAGAATTGCCTTTTCTCACTCACTCTACGTTAAATGAAAACGAAATCTCCAAAATGTCGTTACTTTAAAACAAAGCGATTATTATTATTATTATTAATTAATTTAGAATGATATAAAAGCCCCTTTAGATATTCTCACAGATCCTAATGGAAAATGCCTCTTAGATATTAATTTAGAATCCTCCAATCCTCTAAATGTAATTATTGGCGGAGAGTCACGTCATTGAAAAACATATTTTTAGATATACTGTAGACCTACCATAGGCGAAATGAGTATTGGTTACACTACATTTAGGGTGTGGAAATATTATGCCCTTTAGATCTTAATTTAGAATCCTCCAATCCTCTTATGCTGTAGCCTACTCCCGACCGCCACATTGTACAGCGCAAAATATTTTCCATTCCATCCTAACAGAAAGGGTTTAGTTTTTAGTTTTTCTTGGAATAGAAACACCATAATATTAATCAAATTAATTAAGCCAAATTTCTTTAAATCAATCCCATGTACTACGTTAATTAAAAAAGCTTTTAAATTCTCCAGTAATACTAATATGGGAGACTATCAAAAGCTTCTCAAAGTTGCCCTGACAATTAAATAACGTGCCATAGAATGCTGCAGCAGCCCGCAAGGTTTTTTTATTTCACCTTTATTTGTGTGCTGCAGTATGACACAACTTTTAAAAGAGGAACCAATGTATCTACCTAACTACCATACTATCTCCCTACCTAACCACCCATCAACAGTTGAAGTCGGATGTTTACATACACCTTAGCCAAATACATTTAAACTCAGTTTTTCACAATTCCTGACATTTAATCCGTGTAAAAATTCCCTGCCTTAGGTCAGTTAGGATAACCGCTTTATTTTAAGAATGTGAAATATCAGTTTAATAGTAGAGACAATTATTCATTTCAACTTATTCATTTTTTTCATCACATTCCCAGTGGGTCAGAAGTTTACATATACTCAATTAGTACTTGGTAGCATTGCCTTTAAATTGTTTAACTTGGGTCAGACGTTTCGGGTAGCCTTCCACAAGCTTCCCACAATAAATTGGGTGAATTTTGGCCCATTCCTCCTGACAGAGCTGGTGTAACCGAGTCAGGTTTCTAGGCCTCCTTGCTCGCACATGCTTTTTCAGTTCTGCCCACACATTTTCTATAGGATTGAGGTCAGGGCTTTGTGATGGCCAATATCTTGACTTTGTTGTCCTTAAGCCATTTTGACACAAAAAGTATCCTCAGGGTCATTGTCCATTTGGAAGACCCATTTGTGACCAAGCTTTAACTTCCTGACTGATGTCTTGAGATGTTGCTTCAATATATCCACATAATTTTCCATCCTAGTGAAGCCATCTATTTTGGGAAGTGCACCAGTCCCTCCTGCAGCAAAGCACCCCCACAACATGATGCTGCCACCCCCGTGCTTCACGGTTGGGATGGTGTTCTTCAGCTTGCAAGCCTCACCCCTTTTCTTCCAAACATAACATTGGTCATTATGGCCAAACAGTTCTATTTTTGTTTCATCAGACCAGAGGACGTTTCTCCAAAATGTACAATCTTTGTCCCCATGTGCAGTTGCAAACCGTAGTCTGGCTTTTTTATGGCAGGTTTGGAGCAGTGGCTTCTTCCTTGCTGAGCGGCCTTTCAGGTTATGTCGATATAGGACAAATTTGACTGTGGATATAGATACTTTTGTCCCTGTTTCCTCCAGCATCTTCACAAGGTCCTTTGCTGTTGTTCTGGGATTGATTTGCACTTTTCGCACCAAAGTACTTTAGTGTCTCCTTCCTGAGCGGTATGATGGCTGCGTGGTTCCATGGTGTTTATATTTGCGTACTATTGTTTGTACAGAAGAACGCAGTACCTTCAGGCATTTGGAAATTGCTCCCAAGGATGAACCAGACTTGTGGAGGTCTCCAATTTTTTTCTTGACTGATTTCTTTTGATTTTCCCATGATTTCAAGCAAAGAGGCACTGAGTTTGAAGGTAGGGCTTGAAATACATCCACAGGTACACCTCCAATTGACTCAAATGATGTCAATTAGCCTATCAGAAGCTTCTAAAGCCATGACATCATTTTCTGGAATTTTCCAAGCTGTTTAAAGGCACAGTCAACTAAGTGTATGCAAACTTCTGATCCACTGGAATTGTGAAACAGTGAATTATAAGTGAAATAATCTGTCTGTAAACAATTGTTGGAAAAATTACTTGTGTCATGCACAAAGTAGATGTCCTAACCGACTTGCCAAAACTATAGTATGTTTACAAGAAATTTGTGGAGTGGTTGAAAAACGAGTTTTAATGACTCCAACTTAAGTGAATGTAAACTTCCGACTTCATCTGTAGAAGACTAAATCCACGAGTATGTGTGAGTATAGTGTGTGTCTTATCATGTGTGTCTGTGTGTGTGTTTCTTCACAGTCCCCGCTGTTACGTGAGGTGTATTTTTATCTGTTTTTATTTTTATCTGCTTCCTTCAGTTACCTGATGTGGAATAGAGTTATATGTAGCCATAGCTCTACGTAGTACTGTGCGTCTCCCATAGTCTGTCCTTGACTTGGGGATTGTGAAGAGACCTCTGGTGGCATCTCTTGTGGGGTTTGCATGGCGGTCCAAGCTAAGCTGTGTGCTAGTAGTTTACATACAGTGCCTTCAGAAAGTATTCAGACCCCTTGACTTTTTCCACATTGTCTTACGTTACAGCCTTATTCTAAAAATGATTAAAATAACTATTTTACTCAAAGGTCTACACACAATACCCCATAAAGACAAAGTGAATGTAGTTATTTAGAGATTTTTGCAAATATATTAAAAATATTAACATAAATATCTTATTTACATAAGTATTCAGACCCGTTGTTATGAGACTCGAAATTGACCAAAGGTGCATCCTGTTTCCAATGATTATCCTTGAGATGTTTTTATAACTTGATTGGAGTCCACCTGTGGTACATTAAATTGATTGGACATGATTTGGAAAGGTACACACCTGTCTATATATGGTCCCACAGTTGACAGGGCATGTCAGAGCAAAAAACAAGCCAAGGGTTCGAAGGAATTGTCCGTAGAGCTCCAAGACAGGACTGTGTCACGGCACAGATCTGAGGAAGGGTACCAAAACATTTCTGCAGCATTGAAGGTCCCCAAGAACACAGTGGCCTCCATCATTCTTAAATGGAAGAAGTTTGGAACCACCAAGACTCTTCATAGAGCTGGCTGCCCGGCCAAACTGAGCAGTCGGGGGCGAAGGGCCTTGGTCAGCGAGGAGACCAAGAACCCGATGGTCACTCTGACAGAGCTCCAGAGTTCCTCTGTGGAGATGGGAGAACTTTCCAGGAGGATAACCATCTCTGCAACACTCCAGCGTTCAGGCCTTTATGGTGGAGTGGCCAGACTGAAACCACTCCTCAATAAAAAGTACATAAGTGCCCGCTTGGAGAATTCCAAAAGGCACCCAAAGGACTCTCAGTCCATGAGAAACAAGATTCTCTGGTCTGATAAAACCAAGATTGAACTCTTTGGCCTGAATGCCAATCGTCACGTCTGGAGGAAACCTGGCACCATCCCTACAGTGAAGCACGGTGTTTGCAGCATCATGCTGTGGGGTTGTTTTTCAGCGGCAGGGACTGGAAGACTAGTCAGGATCGAGGCAAAGATGAACGGAGCAAAGTACAGAGAGATCTTTGAAGAAAACCTGCTCCAGAACGTTCAGGACCTCAGACTGGGGCGGACGTTCACCTTCCAACAGGACAACAACCCTAAGCACACAGCTAAGACGAGGCAGGAGTGGCTTCGGGTCAAGTTTCTGAATGTCCTTGAGTGGCCGATCGAACATCTCTGGAGAGACCTGAAAATAGCTGTGCAGCAACTCTCCCCATCCATGAAAGAACTTGAGAGGATCTGCAGAGAAGAATGGGAGAAATTCCCCAAATACAGGTGTACCAAGTTTGTACCTTCATACCCAAGAACGCTCGCTGCCAATGATGCTTCAACAAAGTACTGAGTAAAGGGTCTGAATACTTAAGTAAATGTGATATTTCTAAAAAATATATTTAAAAAATACCAGAAATTTTTTAAAACCTGTTTTTGCTTAGTCATTATTGGGTATTGTGTGTGGATTGATGAGGGAAAACAACAATTTAATCAATTTTAGAATAAGGCTTTAATGTAACAAACTGTGGAAAAAGTCAAGGGGTCTGAATACTTTCCCAAGGCACTGTGCATATTATTAATGTTAGCTCGCCATGTACATGTTCTGAGACAATTGTCATTTTCAAAGTCCCTCTTTGTGGCACCTGACCAGGCGACTGAACAGTAGTCCAGGTGCGACAAAACCAGGGCCTGTAGGACCTGCCTTGTTGAATGTGTTGTTAAAGAGGCAGAGCAACTCTTTATTATGGACAGACTTCTCCCCATCTGAGCTACTGTTGTATCAACGTGTTTTGACCATGAAAGTTCACTATCCAGGGTTACTCCAAGCGGTTTAGTCACCTCAACTTGCTCAATTTACACATTATTTATTTTCAAGGTTTAGTTGAGGTTTAGGGTTTAGTGAATGAATTGTCCCAAATACAATGCATTTAATTTTTTTAATATTTAGGACTAACTAACTTTATTCAAAGCCAGTGGCATGTTATGTTACAGGCATTGTTTTTTCCAGTTATGTTTTGAGGTTTTTCTTTAGCACGTATAGCTTGTTAGCACGTATAGCTTGTTAGCAAGTAGGGTGCACTGATTGGTGTCACCTCATTAGTCAGTATGTGTTAAACCTATGCTGATTGCCATCTCGTTAGTTGGAAGGTGTTTCACCTGTGCTGGACCAGGTGCTTTTTAAGAGTGGATGGCCCAGTGCTTAAGTTGCCTTGATAGGGTGGCCACCCTTTGCCTTGGTGACAGCTTTGCACACTCTTGGCATTTTCTCAACCAGCTTCATGAGGAATGCTTTTCAAACAGTCTTGAAGGAGTTCCCACATATGCTGAGCACACGGCTACTTTTCCTTCACTCTGCGGTCCAACTCATCCCAAACCATTTCAATTGGGTTGAGGTCGGGTGATTGTGGAGGCCAGGTCATCTGATGCAGCACTCCATCACTCTCCTTCTTGGTCAAATAGCCCTTACACAGCCTGGAGGTGTGTTGGGTCACTGTCCTGTTGAAAAACAAATGATAGTCCCACAGAGCGCAAACCAGATGGGATGGCGTATCGCTGCAGAATGCTGTGGTAGCCATGCTGGTTAATTGTGCCTTGAATTTTAAATACGTCATAGACAGTGTCGCCAGCAAAGCACCCCCACGCTGTCACACCTCCTCCTCCATGTTTCATGGTGGGAACCACACGTACGGAGATCATCCATTCACCTACTCCCGAGTGGCACAGTGTTCTAAGGCACTGCGTCTCAGTGCTAGAGGCCTCACTACAGACCCTGGTTTGATTCCTGGTTGTATCACAACCGGCCGTGATTGGAAGTCCCATAGGGCGGCAAACAATTGACTCAGTGTTGTCCGAGGTTGGCCGGGTTAGGCCGTCATTGTAAATAAGAATTTGTTCATAATGGGCAGCTCAGGCGGCGCTGGACAGACGGGCAGCTCAGGCTTGCCGAGGCGCACTGTAGGCCTGGTGCGGGGTGCCGGAACTGGTGGTACCGAGCTGGGAATACGCACCTCAAGGCGAGTGCGGGGAGAAGGAACAGGGCGTACTGGACTCTGGAGACGCACAGGAAGCCTGGTGCATGGTGTTGGCACTGGTGGTACTGGGCTGGTGCGAGGGGCTGCCACAGGCGGACTGGTGCGTGGAGAAGGCACCGGATAAACCGGACCGTGGAGGCGCACTACAGGTCTCGAGCACCGAGCCTGCCCAACCCTACCTGGCTGAACGCTCCCCGTAGCCAGGCCAGTGCGGCGAGGTGGAATAGCCCGCACTGGGCTGTGCTGGCGAACCGGGGACACCATGCGTAGGGCTGGTGCCATGTACACCGGCCCGAGGAGACGCACTGGAGACCAGATGCGTAGAGCCGGCTTCATGGCACCTGGCTCGATGCCCACTCTAGCCCGGCCGATACGAGGTGCTGCTATGTACCGCACCGGGCTATGCCTGCTTACCGGGGACACCGTGCGCATCTCTGCATAACACGGTGCCTGCCCGGTCGCTCTCTCTCCGCGGTAAGCACGGGGAGTTGGCTCAGGTCTCCTACCTGGCTTAGCCACGCCCCCCGTATGCCCCCCCCCAATACATTTTTATGGCTGCCTCTCTGGCTTCCAGCCGCGCTTTCGTGCAGCCTCCTCATACCACCGCCTCTCCGCTTTCGCTGCCTCCAGCTCAGCTTTGGGGCGGCGATACTCACCAGCCTGTACCCAGGGTCCCTTGCCGTCCAGAATTTCCTCCCAAGTCCATTGCTCCACAAAGCGCTGTTCCTTCCTTTCACGCTGCTTGGTCCGGTTGTGGTGGTTATTCTGTCACGTTCGTCGTTTGGATGAAGAGAGGAGGACCAAGGCGCAGCGTGATAAGAATACATTCTTCTATTTATTTAACGAAACGAAGAACACGTAAACAAACTATGCAAAACAACAAACGAACGTGAAGCTATATATTAAACAAGTGCAGACACAGGCAACTTACATATAGACAATAACCCACGAAATACCCAACGGAATATGGCTGCCTAAATATGGTTCCCAATCAGAGACAACGATAAACAGCTGCCTCTAATTGAGAACCAATCTAGGCAACAATAGACATACAAACACCTAGACTAGTAAACTCCCCATAAACATACAAAACCCCTAGACAAGACAAAACACATACATCCCCCATGTCACACCCTGACCTAACCAAAATAATAAAGAAAACAAAGATAACTAAGGTCAGGGCGTGACAATGACCTTAACATCAATCTGAAGACTGTTATTGATCTAATTACCTAAACATGTTTAATTGTTACCTGATTAAATTAATAATGTAACAATTAAGTCATTAGGATGTGGGGCACCACAAGAGCGGTTCTTTAAAGAGTTACCATCTTCCGAATTAAACTCTAAAGTTATTTACCTATCACATCTATAAACAGTCAACTTATTAATCATAACCTCGTATCATATCATCATTCTGAACAGTTGTAACCTCTTTGCATCTGCAAAACCCAAGCCTTACTTATGATTCAGTACTACACAACTTGGTTTAATGATTTATTTACTAGCTAACTAAATGCTAACACAGGATAAACTAAATGGTAACACAGGATAAACATACACACTTAATACATTAAAAACAGGTCCCTAGCAGACTGACAACAATATGTCTGCTTGTTACAAAAGACATGGAGAGGGCGAGAGAGAGGGACAGAGACACTTAACTTTGGTACATTTAGAAACTACTCTCACTTATAGCACTCTTGTACTTTGCACACGAGCCGCCACCCGCTTGGAGTAAGAAATCATGAAGGTATTTACGTGAAAATGCCTTGGTTCACCGTGTATCTCTCTCAGAATTGGGCCGCCTTGGAAAGGGGGTTAGGCCTTTTCGTGTTACACTTGTAAGGCTCTGATTGTCCGAAATGGTTCTGAGAAGTTTTCTACTGTTGTCCTTTACTGTAGTTGTCTGGTGTCCGGTGACTTGTTGTGTAGTCCTGAACAGAAATAAAGAGTTTATTCTCCTTCCATTCGCTCTGGAAGATGCTTCTTTGAAGATAGCCTGCCGTGTCGATGGTTCCCAGTGGGGTGATGAGAGTAGCGTACTACGGTGGTTTGAGCAGAGTAGTAGAATGGTTCCACTTCAATTTGCTTATTTAGATACTTTACTTAGGACAGCTAATCAGCCGTACCACTGATTGTCCGGGAGGTGACGTTATCGTCTCTACCTCGTGTTGAGATTCAGAGTTCAAACCACTTTGAAGCGTGACCTGCAGCTCTACGTCTCTCTGGTCTGATATGTTCATTGATAACCCATCATTTCATACAGTTTGTTAGAAAGGGCGGTTCTGTCAGTCTGACAAGCTCTCTGACCTCACTCAGGGCCGTGGCTTGTCACTGTGCAAAGTTAATGTAAAACAATTATCTCTTATGGCTCCTAAAATCATGCCCCTCTCTTTAACAAAAACACTTTAATCATTTTTTATATTTCGTGCACAACGCATAGGATGGACACTTCACAAATGTAGTGGGTATACTTTCCAAGTTACAGTGTTTCCTTTATAACATTTTTTATGACATCATGAAATAACAAACAAAACGTCATTAGTGTTCTTCAGATCACCACTGACCATTCATCACGTTCTATGTTAGAAACATAGTTCCAATAGTTGCCCTTGAAATTGTTAGTTTTGCCTGGAAAAATCTCCTGAAACAGTCACATTCCTTGGGGGAATTTAGAGAGGGATGTCTGAATGTTCTGTCCTTGATTTACAACAGGGCGTTAGTTGTTAACCCCCACCAGCTGTTAACCCCCACCTGCGGGTGAGAGAGGGTCTAATTGAAGTTATTCATTGCAAACCTGATCTGACCTATTTGGATCCTCACAGGACAGTTATGACCCTGTCTATCTCTACCTAAACCACAAGAACTACCTGTCTCTACCTAAACCATAAGAACTACCTGTCTCTACCTAAACCATAAGAACTACCTGTCTCTACCTAAACCATATGAACTACCTGTCTCTACCTAAACCACAAGAACTACCTGTCTCTACCTAAACCATAAGAACTACCTGTCTCTACCTAAACCACATGAACTACCTGTCTCTACCTAAACCATTAGAACTACCTGTCTCTACCTAAACCACAAGAACTACCTGTCTCTACCTAAACCACAAGAACTACCTGTCTCTACCTAAACCATATGAACTACCTGTCTCTACCTAAACCATTAGAACTACCTGTCTCTACCTAAACCATTAGAACTACCTGTCTCTACCTAAACCATATGAACTACCTGTCTCTACCTAAACCATTAGAACTACCTGTCTCTACCTAAACCATTAGAACTACCTGTCTCTACCTAAACCATATGAACTACCTGTCTCTACCTAAACCATTAGAACTACCTGTCTCTACCTAAACCATAAGAACTACCTGTCTCTACCTAAACCATTAGAACTACCTGTCTCTACCTAAACCATTAGAACTACCTGTCTCTACCTAAACCATAAGAACTACCTGTCTCTACCTAAACCATATGAACTACCTGTCTCTACCTAAACCATTAGAACTACCTGTCTCTACCTAAACCATATGAACTACCTGTCTCTACCTAAACCACAAGAACTACCTGTCTCTACCTAAACCATATGAACTACCTGTCTCTACCTAAACCATAAGAACTACCTGTCTCTACCTAAACCATATGAACTACCTGTCTCTACCTAAACCATAAGAACTACCTGTCTCTACCTAAACCATATGAACTACCTGTCTCTACCTAAACCATAAGAACTACCTGTCTCTACCTAAACCATATGAACTACCTGTCTCTACCTAAACCATTAGAACTACCTGTCTCTACCTAAACCATAAGAACTACCTGTCTCTACCTAAACCATATGAACTACCTGTCTCTACCTAAACCATTAGAACTACCTGTCTCTACCTAAACCATATGAACTACCTGTCTCTACCTAAACCACAAGAACTACCTGTCTCTACCTAAACCATATGAACTACCTGTCTCTACCTAAACCATAAGAACTACCTGTCTCTACCTAAACCACTAGAACTACCTGTCTCTACCTAAACCATTAGAACTACCTGTCTCTACCTAAACCATAAGAACTACCTGTCTCTACCTAAACCATAAGAACTACCTGTCTCTACCTAAACCATTAGAACTACCTGTCTCTACCTAAACCACAAGAACTACCTGTCTCTACCTAAACCATTAGAACTACCTGTCTCTACCTAAACCATATGAACTACCTGTCTCTACCTAAACCATTAGAACTACCTGTCTCTACCTAAACCATTAGAACTACCTGTCTCTACCTAAACCATTAGAACTACCTGTCTCTACCTAAACCATATGAACTACCTGTCTCTACCTAAACCACAAGAACTACCTGTCTCTACCTAAACCATATGAACTACCTGTCTCTACCTAAACCATTAGAACTACCTGTCTCTACCTAAACCATTAGAACTACCTGTCTCTACCTAAACCACAAGAACTACCTGTCTCTACCTAAACCATTAGAACTACCTGTCTCTACCTAAACCATTAGAACTACCTGTCTCTACCTAAACCATTAGAACTACCTGTCTCTACCTAAACCATATGAACTACCTGTCTCTACCTAAACCACATGAACTACCTGTCTCTACCTAAACCATATGAACTACCTGTCTCTACCTAAACCATAAGAACTACCTGTCTCTACCTAAACCATAAGAACTACCTGTCTCTACCTAAACCATTAGAACTACCTGTCTCTACCTAAACCATTAGAACTACCTGTCTCTACCTAAACCATAAGAACTACCTGTCTCTACCTAAACCATATGAACTACCTGTCTCTACCTAAACCACAAGAACTACCTGTCTCTACCTAAACCATAAGAACTACCTGTCTCTACCTAAACCACATGAACTACCTGTCTCTACCTAAACCATTAGAACTACCTGTCTCTACCTAAACCACAAGAACTACCTGTCTCTACCTAAACCACAAGAACTACCTGTCTCTACCTAAACCATATGAACTACCTGTCTCTACCTAAACCATTAGAACTACCTGTCTCTACCTAAACCATTAGAACTACCTGTCTCTACCTAAACCATATGAACTACCTGTCTCTACCTAAACCATTAGAACTACCTGTCTCTACCTAAACCATATGAACTACCTGTCTCTACCTAAACCATATGAACTACCTGTCTCTACCTAAACCATTAGAACTACCTGTCTCTACCTAAACCATATGAACTACCTGTCTCTACCTAAACCATTAGAACTACCTGTCTCTACCTAAACCATAAGAACTACCTGTCTCTACCTAAACCATATGAACTACCTGTCTCTACCTAAACCATTAGAACTACCTGTCTCTACCTAAACCATAAGAACTACCTGTCTCTACCTAAACCATATGAACTACCTGTCTCTACCTAAACCATTAGAACTACCTGTCTCTACCTAAACCATATGAACTACCTGTCTCTACCTAAACCACAAGAACTACCTGTCTCTACCTAAACCATATGAACTACCTGTCTCTACCTAAACCATAAGAACTACCTGTCTCTACCTAAACCATATGAACTACCTGTCTCTACCTAAACCATAAGAACTACCTGTCTCTACCTAAACCATATGAACTACCTGTCTCTACCTAAACCATAAGAACTACCTGTCTCTACCTAAACCATATGAACTACCTGTCTCTACCTAAACCATTAGAACTACCTGTCTCTACCTAAACCATAAGAACTACCTGTCTCTACCTAAACCATATGAACTACCTGTCTCTACCTAAACCATTAGAACTACCTGTCTCTACCTAAACCATATGAACTACCTGTCTCTACCTAAACCACAAGAACTACCTGTCTCTACCTAAACCATTAGAACTACCTGTCTCTACCTAAACCATATGAACTACCTGTCTCTACCTAAACCACTAGAACTACCTGTCTCTACCTAAACCATTAGAACTACCTGTCTCTACCTAAACCATAAGAACTACCTGTCTCTACCTAAACCATAAGAACTACCTGTCTCTACCTAAACCATTAGAACTACCTGTCTCTACCTAAACCACTAGAACTACCTGTCTCTACCTAAACCATATGAACTACCTGTCTCTACCTAAACCATATGAACTACCTGTCTCTACCTAAACCATTAGAACTACCTGTCTCTACCTAAACCATTAGAACTACCTGTCTCTACCTAAACCATTAGAACTACCTGTCTCTACCTAAACCATATGAACTACCTGTCTCTACCTAAACCACAAGAACTACCTGTCTCTACCTAAACCATATGAACTACCTGTCTCTACCTAAACCATTAGAACTACCTGTCTCTACCTAAACCATTAGAACTACCTGTCTCTACCTAAACCACAAGAACTACCTGTCTCTACCTAAACCATTAGAACTACCTGTCTCTACCTAAACCATTAGAACTACCTGTCTCTACCTAAACCATTAGAACTACCTGTCTCTACCTAAACCATATGAACTACCTGTCTCTACCTAAACCACATGAACTACCTGTCTCTACCTAAACCATATGAACTACCTGTCTCTACCTAAACCATAAGAACTACCTGTCTCTACCTAAACCATAAGAACTACCTGTCTCTACCTAAACCATTAGAACTACCTGTCTCTACCTAAACCATTAGAACTACCTGTCTCTACCTAAACCATTAGAACTACCTGTCTCTACCTAAACCACATGAACTACCTGTCTCTACCTAAACCATTAGAACTACCTGTCTCTACCTAAACCATAAGAACTACCTGTCTCTACCTAAACCATTAGAACTACCTGTCTCTACCTAAACCATTAGAACTACCTGTCTCTACCTAAACCATATGAACTACCTGTCTCTACCTAAACCATTAGAACTACCTGTCTCTACCTAAACCATATGAACTACCTGTCTCTACCTAAACCATTAGAACTACCTGTCTCTACCTAAACCATTAGAACTACCTGTCTCTACCTAAACCATATGAACTACCTGTCTCTACCTAAACCATAAGAACTACCTGTCTCTACCTAAACCATTAGAACTACCTGTCTCTACCTAAACCATTAGAACTACCTGTCTCTACCTAAACCATTAGAACTACCTGTCTCTACCTAAACCACTAGAACTACCTGTCTCTACCTAAACCATTAGAACTACCTGTCTCTACCTAAACCATAAGAACTACCTGTCTCTACCTAAACCATAAGAACTACCTGTCTCTACCTAAACCATTAGAACTACCTGTCTCTACCTAAACCATAAGAACTACCTGTCTCTACCTAAACCATATGAACTACCTGTCTCTACCTAAACCATTAGAACTACCTGTCTCTACCTAAACCATATGAACTACCTGTCTCTACCTAAACCATTAGAACTACCTGTCTCTACCTAAACCATATGAACTACCTGTCTCTACCTAAACCATATGAACTACCTGTCTCTACCTAAACCATTAGAACTACCTGTCTCTACCTAAACCATTAGAACTACCTGTCTCTACCTAAACCATTAGAACTACCTGTCTCTACCTAAACCATTAGAACTACCTGTCTCTACCTAAACCATTAGAACTACCTGTCTCTACCTAAACCATATGAACTACCTGTCTCTACCTAAACCATATGAACTACCTGTCTCTACCTAAACCACAAGAACTACCTGTCTCTACCTAAACCATATGAACTACCTGTCTCTACCTAAACCACTAGAACTACCTGTCTCTACCTAAACCATATGAACTACCTGTCTCTACCTAAACCACAAGAACTACCTGTCTCTACCTAAACCATTAGAACTACCTGTCTCTACCTAAACCATTAGAACTACCTGTCTCTACCTAAACCATAAGAACTACCTGTCTCTACCTAAACCATTAGAACTACCTGTCTCTACCTAAACCATTAGAACTACCTGTCTCTACCTAAACCATATGAACTACCTGTCTCTACCTAAACCACTAGAACTACCTGTCTCTACCTAAACCATAAGAACTACCTGTCTCTACCTAAACCATTAGAACTACCTGTCTCTACCTAAACCATTAGAACTACCTGTCTCTACCTAAACCATTAGAACTACCTGTCTCTACCTAAACCACTAGAACTACCTGTCTCTACCTAAACCATTAGAACTACCTGTCTCTACCTAAACCACTAGAACTACCTGTCTCTACCTAAACCACTAGAACTACCTGTCTCTACCTAAACCATTAGAACTACCTGTCTCTACCTAAACCATTAGAACTACCTGTCTCTACCTAAACCATATGAACTACCTGTCTCTACCTAAACCATAAGAACTACCTGTCTCTACCTAAACCACTAGAACTACCTGTCTCTACCTAAACCATTAGAACTACCTGTCTCTACCTAAACCATTAGAACTACCTGTCTCTACCTAAACCATTAGAACTACCTGTCTCTACCTAAACCATAAGAACTACCTGTCTCTACCTAAACCATTAGAACTACCTGTCTCTACCTAAACCATAAGAACTACCTGTCTCTACCTAAACCACTAGAACTACCTGTCTCTACCTAAACCACTAGAACTACCTGTCTCTACCTAAACCATTAGAACTACCTGTCTCTACCTAAACCATAAGAACTACCTGTCTCTACCTAAACCACTAGAACTACCTGTCTCTACCTAAACCACTAGAACTACCTGTCTCTACCTAAACCATTAGAACTACCTGTCTCTACCTAAACCATTAGAACTACCTGTCTCTACCTAAACCATAAGAACTACCTGTCTCTACCTAAACCACTAGAACTACCTGTCTCTACCTAAACCATATGAACTACCTGTCTCTACCTAAACCATAAGAACTACCTGTCTCTACCTAAACCATATGAACTACCTGTCTCTACCTAAACCACTAGAACTACCTGTCTCTACCTAAACCATAAGAACTACCTGTCTCTACCTAAACCATTAGAACTACCTGTCTCTACCTAAACCATTAGAACTACCTGTCTCTACCTAAACCATTAGAATGGTTGAGAATAACGGACCCATAACAACGTGAAGTTCTGGATCTGGATTTTATATGTTTTTGGTACAGTGAAATAGAAAGCTATAGAAAAAGACAATTAAATACTTTTTAAAACATTCCTTTAAATATAAAACATGTTGCTAAGGAGAGACTGACTTGACTTCTACTGGTGTGTATGTTAAACCAGTGGATTAGCTTTTTGCCACAATGCATCAACAGTACGTGGGCCACAAGGAAGTAATACACACAACTATTAAAATGGACATCAATGTTGTACTCAGAGTACCTCTTTACTCTAGGTTAGCTGTTGTTAACGCTGGAACAGTTATAATCATACAGTATATACACATTCTCACACAGGACACAGGCATGTGTTCATCACGGATCATTTGTAGATATCGTACATTACTCCAATTTAGATGTTTGTCTAATGGGGATCATTTTTCCAATATACTGAATATAAGACTTGAGTGTCTGGTGCTGATTTCATACACTTGAACAAGCTCAAAGGACTGAATCCATGGGGTTTTGTACTGCATTTCCAAAACTTCAGAATCTACTGTAATGTCTAGATGGCAGTAGGACATGCAATATAGTGAGAAAACACACAGAAACCTGAATGCATGGAAAGTTTGTTCTTTACAGTACTAGAGAGGGAACATACACAGAAGAGGCTGACATCTCTCGCCATCTCTCTTCTTCTGCCTGGGTTGTGTCTGGGCATGTCCTGTCTCTTGTTAGCTTCATAGTCATACATCACTCTCCATCTCTTCTCTTCTGAATGGGTTGTGTCTGGGCATGTCTTGTCTCTTGTTAGCTTCATAGTCATACATACATAGTGACAGGACAGACCTCATCCCTAAGTCAGAGGGAGGAGGAGATACAAGGAGCCTCTGGACTCTGGAGAACTAGTCAGGAAATAGGAAGAGATATTCTGTGTCTAGTGTTCCGTTCATGTACTCCTCTGAGAAGCAGAAACTCAGCTACTATCAATCCTACTAAACGTTGTTTTGGATGTTGGAAACTGGAATATTGATAATTCCATGAGAAAACAGCAACTCAAGTTTCCCAGTCAAGCATGTATGAATTTCCAAGTAGCACATGAACGCAGCAGTAGTGTAGTCAGTGCCCCCTGCCCCTCTTCTCTCTCTGTCCTGGAGTACAGTAGCACCTCCCTGACCCCAATCCTACCCCTCTCAAGGGTCTGACATGTCCATGAAGTCATTCTCTGGTGGCGGGCCGCTCCGGTACCAGCTGCAGGAAGAGTCTGAGCGTTTGATGCAGGCATACTGTCTGGCCTGCTCCCCACTCAGACTGTTAACTAGAAGCCAGTCGGTCCAAAGACACTCATTATCCGTAGTGGTGGCACAAGGCACTGAGTAGCAGGTCGCAATCTGAGGATAATGACAAGGGGTTTGAGTTAGGTTGTTATAGTAGCAATCTGGAGAATACAACCAGGTTCTGGTGGCAATCTGGAGAATACAACCAGGTTCTGGTGGTAATCTGGGGACAACAACCAGGTTATAGTGGTAATCTGGGGACAACAACCAGGTTCTGGTGGTAATCTGGGGACAACAACCAGGTTATAGTGGTAATCTGGGGACAACAACCAGGTTATAGTGGTAATCTGGGGACAACAACCAGGTTATAGTGGCAATCTGGGGACAACAACCAGGTTATAGTGGTAATCTGGGGACAACAACCAGGTTATAGTGGTAATCTGGGGACAACAACCAGGTTATAGTGGTAATCTGGGGACAACAACCAGGTTATAGTGGTAATCTGGGGACAACAACCAGGTTATAGTGGTAATCTGGGGACAACAACCAGGTTATAGTGGTAATCTGGGGACAACAACCAGGTTATAGTGGTAATCTGGGGACAACAACCAGGTTATAGTGGTAATCTGGGGACAACAACCAGGTTATAGTGGTAATCTGGGGACAACAACCAGGTTATAGTGGTAATCTGGGGACAACAACCAGGTTATAGTGGTAATCTGGGGACAACAACCAGGTTATAGTGGTAATCTGGGGACAACAACCAGGTTATAGTGGTAATCTGGGGACAACAACCAGGTTATAGTGGTAATCTGGGGACAACAACCAGGTTATAGTGGTAATCTGGGGACAACAACCAGGTTATAGTGGTAATCTGGGGACAACAACCAGGTTCTGGTGGTAATCTGGGGACAACAACCAGGTTATAGTGGTAATCTGGGGACAACAACCAGGTTATAGTGGTAATCTGGGGACAACAACCAGGTTATAGTGGTAATCTGGGGACAACAACCAGGTTCTGGTGGTAATCTGGGGACAACAACCAGGTTATAGTGGTAATCTGGGGACAACAACCAGGTTATAGTGGTAATCTGGGGACAACAACCAGGTTCTGGTGGTAATCTGGGGACAACAACCAGGTTATAGTGGTAATCTGGGGACAACAACCAGGTTATAGTGGTAATCTGGGGACAACAACCAGGTTATAGTGGTAATCTGGGGACAACAACCAGGTTCTGGTGGTAATCTGGGGACAACAACCAGGTTATAGTGGTAATCTGGGGACAACAACCAGGTTATAGTGGTAATCTGGGGACAACAACCAGGTTATAGTGGTAATCTGGGGACAACAACCAGGTTATAGTGGTAATCTGGGGACAACAACCAGGTTATAGTGGTAATCTGGGGACAACAACCAGGTTATAGTGGTAATCTGGGGACAACAACCAGGTTATAGTGGTAATCTGGGGACAACAACCAGGTTCTGGTGGTAATCTGGGGACAACAACCAGGTTATAGTGGTAATCTGGGGACAACAACCAGGTTATAGTGGTAATCTGGGGACAACAACCAGGTTATAGTGGTAATCTGGGGACAACAACCAGGTTATAGTGGTAATCTGGGGACAACAACCAGGTTATAGTGGTAATCTGGGGACAACAACCAGGTTATAGTGGTAATCTGGGGACAACAACCAGGTTATAGTGGTAATCTGGGGACAACAACCAGGTTATAGTGGTAATCTGGGGACAACAACCAGGTTATAGTGGTAATCTGGGGACAACAACCAGGTTATAGTGGTAATCTGGGGACAACAACCAGGTTATAGTGGCAATCTGGGGACAACAACCAGGTTATAGTGGTAATCTGGGGACAACAACCAGGTTATAGTGGTAATCTGGGGACAACAACCAGGTTATAGTGGTAATCTGGGGACAACAACCAGGTTATAGTGGTAATCTGGGGACAACAACCAGGTTATAGTGGTAATCTGGGGACAACAACCAGGTTATAGTGGTAATCTGGGGACAACAACCAGGTTATAGTGGTAATCTGGGGACAACAACCAGGTTATAGTGGTAATCTGGGGACAACAACCAGGTTATAGTGGTAATCTGGGGACAACAACCAGGTTATAGTGGTAATCTGGGGACAACAACCAGGTTATAGTGGTAATCTGGGGACAACAACCAGGTTATAGTGGTAATCTGGGGACAACAACCAGGTTATAGTGGTAATCTGGGGACAACAACCAGGTTATAGTGGTAATCTGGGGACAACAACCAGGTTATAGTGGTAATCTGGGGACAACAACCAGGTTATAGTGGTAATCTGGGGACAACAACCAGGTTATAGTGGTAATCTGGGGACAACAACCAGGTTATAGTGGTAATCTGGGGACAACAACCAGGTTATAGTGGTAATCTGGGGACAACAACCAGGTTATAGTGGTAATCTGGGGACAACAACCAGGTTATAGTGGTAATCTGGGGACAACAACCAGGTTATAGTGGTAATCTGGGGACAACAACCAGGTTATAGTGGTAATCTGGGGACAACAACCAGGTTATAGTGGTAATCTGGGGACAACAACCAGGTTATAGTGGTAATCTGGGGACAACAACCAGGTTATAGTGGTAATCTGGGGACAACAACCAGGTTATAGTGGTAATCTGGGGACAACAACCAGGTTATAGTGGTAATCTGGGGACAACAACCAGGTTATAGTGGTAATCTGGGGACAACAACCAGGTTATAGTGGTAATCTGGGGACAACAACCAGGTTATAGTGGTAATCTGGGGACAACAACCAGGTTATAGTGGTAATCTGGGGACAACAACCAGGTTATAGTGGTAATCTGGGGACAACAACCAGGTTATAGTGGTAATCTGGGGACAACAACCAGGTTATAGTGGTAATCTGGGGACAACAACCAGGTTATAGTGGTAATCTGGGGACAACAACCAGGTTATAGGTGGTAATCTGGGGACAACAACCAGGTTATAGTGGTAATCTGGGGACAACAACCAGGTTATAGTGGTAATCTGGGGACAACAACCAGGTTATAGTGGTAATCTGGGGACAACAACCAGGTTATAGTGGTAATCTGGGGACAACAACCAGGTTATAGTGGCAATCTGGAGACAACAACCAGGTTATAGTGGTAATCTGGGGACAACAACCAGGTTATAGTGGTAATCTGGGGACAACAACCAGGTTATAGTGGTAATCTGGGGACAACAACCAGGTTATAGTGGTAATCTGGGGACAACAACCAGGTTATAGTGGTAATCTGGGGACAACAACCAGGTTATAGTGGTAATCTGGGGACAACAACCAGGTTATAGTGGTAATCTGGGGACAACAACCAGGTTATAGTGGTAATCTGGGGACAACAACCAGGTTATAGTGGTAATCTGGGGACAACAACCAGGTTATAGTGGTAATCTGGGGACAACAACCAGGTTATAGTGGTAATCTGGGGACAACAACCAGGTTATAGTGGTAATCTGGGGACAACAACCAGGTTATAGTGGTAATCTGGGGACAACAACCAGGTTATAGTGGTAATCTGGGGACAACAACCAGGTTATAGTGGTAATCTGGGGACAACAACCAGGTTATAGTGGTAATCTGGGGACAACAACCAGGTTATAGTGGTAATCTGGGGACAACAACCAGGTTATAGTGGTAATCTGGGGACAACACCAGGTTATAGTGGTAATCTGGGGACAACAACCAGGTTATAGTGGTAATCTGGGGACAACAACCAGGTTATAGTGGTAATCTGGGGACAACAACCAGGTTATAGTGGTAATCTGGGGACAACAACCAGGTTATAGTGGTAATCTGGGGACAACAACCAGGTTATAGTGGTAATCTGGGGACAACAACCAGGTTATAGTGGTAATCTGGGACAACAACCAGGTTATAGTGGTAATCTGGGGACAACAACCAGGTTATAGTGGTAATCTGGGGACAACAACCAGTTATAGTGGTAATCTGGGGACAACAACCAGGTTATAGTGGTAATCTGGGGACAACAACCAGGGTATAGTGGTAATCTGGGGACAACAACCAGGTTATAGTGGTAATCTGGGGACAACAACCAGGTTATAGTGGTAATCTGGGGACAACAACCAGGTTATAGTGGTAATCTGGGGACAACAACCAGGTTATAGTGGTAATCTGGGGACAACAAACCAGGTTATAGTGGTAATCTGGGGACAACAACCAGGTTATAGTGGTAATCTGGGGACAACAACCAGGTTATAGTGGTAATCTGGGGACAACAACCAGGTTATAGTGGTAATCTGGGGACAACAACCAGGTTATAGTGGTAATCTGGGGACAACAACCAGGTCGAGCCAATGACTCATCAACTGGCAGGCTATTCGTGCCGGGGGGATCCTCAGGAGAGGCTTCGCCTCTGCCATGGATCATCATGGACGGCCTTTGCTGCCTATGGATCACTGGAGCTTGCCATCACTGGAGGCTTCTCTGCCATGGATCATCACTGGAGGCTCTTGCCATGGATCATCACGGAGGCTTCGTGCCAGGATCACACGGGAGGCTTCGTGCATGGATCATCACTGGAGGGAGGAGACGTATGGGCAGTCTGGTACGTTGAACTGCCACAGGACTCACCAGGCTGGAGAGACATACAGGAGGCCCTGTCCTTCTGGGGACAGGCACAGGATACACTGGGCCGTGGAGGCGCACTGGAGGTCTTGAGCGTAGAGCCTGCACAACCCGTCCTGCCTGGATGGTTATTTTCGCCCTGCAGATGCGAGGCACTGGCACCGGAGACACAGTGCGCAGAGCCGGCGCAGGATATCCTGGGCCGTAGAGACGTCCTGGAGGTCTGGAGAGCAGGGCTGGCACACTCCGTCCTGGCTGGATGCTCACCCTAGCCCGGCAGATGCGGGGAGCTGGATGTAGCGCACCGGCTAAGAACGGTACTGGAGACACTGTGCGCTCCACCGCATAACACGGTGCCTGACCAGTACGACGCCCGCCACGGTAAGCACGGGGAGTTGGCTCAGGTCTCCAACCTGACTCTGCCACACTCCCCGTGTGCCCTTTGGGCTTCCTTGCTTCCTTCATAACGCTGCCGCTCTGCTCTTGCTGCCTCCAGTTCCTCCCGTGGACGGCGATACTCCCCAGCCTGCCTCCAGGGTCCCTTACCGTCCAGAATACCCACCCCAACTCACACCCTGACCAAACCAAAATAGAGACATAAAAAGGATCTCTAAGGTCAGGGCGTGACACTTATTTTTTTATCAAAATATGTTTTTGGGCAGAAATGCCTTCTGGAACTTTCATGTGCCTTAATAACAGACTTGTATGCCATCTGTAAATACAAATACAATTGTTAAATTAGAGCCTAGTTGGTTTAGCCACAGAAAAAGTCAGCCACCTTCCCGCTAGCCATTATTGGCTGAGATGATGAGTGGGCTGGACATGCCGAGAGATAGGTTCGGATTGGTCTGCCATATAGCACGCTTCGGTCAATTTGAGCTGGTCAGTATGTGTATGTGTCTAACGCAGCTTTATTTTTATGTATCACGTAGTAGAACTGCATAAGTGTTGCTCGCCATTTTCTGGAGAACTGAGTTTTGAAGTCAGTGGAATTAGAGTATGATAGCTAAGGAGATGGAGAAAACACCAGTCTATGGATCTTCAAACTAAGGGAAACCATGGCATCTGTGACAGGGAGAAGCACCCATCCATGATGTATACGGGTAAGATAGTTTAGCTAGCTACATTTTCAGATATTACTTGTTTCTAATTTTGACAGAAAGTAATTTTCATTTCAAGTTAAAGTGTACTGTTAGCTAGCTAGCTAATGTTAGCTGGCTGGCTCACTAGCTAATGGTACGTGCATGATCTTATTATTCGTATCTCAGAGCCATTAGCTTTGCTAGTTATAGCCTAATGTTATCTAGCTAACATTGAACCTGGTTGGTTAGCTTCCAGCAGATTCATGCAGGGTAGTAACGTCATGAGTTGGTATTATGGTTCATTGTTTAGCTAGCTACATGTCTTAACAAAAGACTCCACTATGCAAAAATCCATTTCAATAGTATGTCACTGCGACAACTGTAGATAGACGTAGCTGGTAAATGCGCTCTGGCTATCTACTCTGATTTCAGAGCACTCTCGTCTGAGTGTGCCAGAGTGCAGAATAACTGACGAATTTACGAACACTCAACACCAGTTGAATACCGCCCGTGTCAGTAAAAGTTGGTAAAAAAACGTAAATTGTAAATCTAAGTAAAGGAATGGAATTAAGAATATATAAACTCTAACCCTAACTCTCTAGAGACAGCAGGAGCGGTAGAGATACTCTGAATGATCGGCTATGAAAAGCCAACTGACATTTACTCCTGATGTGATAACCTGTTGCACCCTCGACAACCACTGTGATTATTATTATTTGACCCTGCTGGTCATCTATGAACATTTGAACATCTTGGCCATGTGCTTCTACGCTTGCTGTTTGGTGTTTTAGGCTGGGTTTCTGTACAGCACTTTGAGATATCAGCTGATGTAAGAAGGGCTATATAAATACATTTGATTTGTTAAACATATGGACGAGCAATGTCAGAGCGGCATAGACTAAGAGGCAGTAGAATAGAATACAGTATATACTGTACATATGAGATGAGTATTGCAAAATATGTAAACATTATTAAAGTGACGAGTAGAGATACACCGATATTACATTTTTTGGCGATACCGCTATCCAATATTTTCCTTGCCCAAAAAAACAATACCGATACCCATAATTTACAATTTTTGCGGCCTTTTAAGCATTCTAGTACAGTTGAATAGTTAACACACACACATGGACACAGCGGTCTCCTTCCCAGTAGTGTTTAATTATCATAGGAACCATAGGTGATGGGCTCTATTCCCCTGCACAGCAGTGTTCTCTCATCATATGAACCATAGGTGATGGGCTCTATTCCCCAGCCCAGCAGTGTTCTCTCATCATATGAACCACAGGTGATGGGCTCTATTCCCCAGCCCAGCAGTGTTCTCTCATCATATGAACCACAGGTGATGGGCTCTATTCCCCAGCCCAGCAGTGTTCTCTCATCATATGAACCACAGGTGATGGGCTCTATTCCCCAGCCCAGCAGTGTTTCTCTCATCATATGATACCAGCCCAGTGATGAGGCGGTGGGCTCTTCCCAGCCAGCAGTGTTCTCTCATCATATGACCCAGGCGTAGCTCTATTCCCAGCAGCAGTGTTCTCTCCATATAAACCACAGGTGATGGGCTCTATTCCCCAGCCCAGCAGTGTTCTCTATACATATGAACCACAGGTGATGGGCTCTATTCCCAGCCCAGCAGTGTTCTCATACATATGAACCAAGGCGGTGGGCTCTTTCCCAGCCAGCAGTGTTCTCTCATCATATGAACCACAAGCAATGGGCTCTATTCCCCAGCCCAGCAGTGTTCTATTTTCTTATGAAGCAGTACTTTACCTGACAGCAGGTAGTGGACCTTGTTGTTGGAGTCTAGTTTGACTCCACACAGGGAGGAGAAGACGGGTGTGTACACATACTGGATGTCCTTCACCTTCTCAAAGCCTTTAAACATCTACAGGGTGGAGGACAAAAACAGACCTTTAGTGTTGCAGAGTGCTCCAACCAGGGCCTAAAATTAACTACCAGACATTTAAAAAAAAAAACACCAGCCAAAATTTATACCAACAAACACAATAAATTATTATTATTAAGAAGTAATGTGATATGTTGTTTAAAATTAAATGTTTTGTGACCTGAGTCTTTTAACCAAAATATCACAGTGGTAACATGACTCGAATCATGTTTGTGCCTGTGAGATTGAGAGTCTGACTAGAAGCCATGTTGTATTCTCTTCCTAACAGTTGAAACTGAAACATTGGAAAACAACCAACTATAATCTACATGTACCATACCAACCTCTAGTGTGTGCACAGTGCTCCTACTATATCTATGTACCATACAAAACTTAGTGTGCACAGCTCCTACTTAATCTACATGTACCATAACAACCTCTAGTGTGCCAGTGCTCCCTATATAATCTACATGTACATAACAACCTTAGTGTTGCACAGTGCTACTATAATTACATGTAACATACCAACCTCTAGTGTTGCACAGTGCTCCAACTAAACTACATGTAACCATACAACCTCTAGTGTTGCACAGTGCTCCAACTATAATCTACATGTACCATACAAACCTCTAGTGTTCACAGTGCTCCTACTATAATCTACATGTACCATACCAACCTCTAGTGTGCACAGTGCTCCTACTATAATCTACATGTACCATACCAACCTTAGGTTGCACAGTGCTCCCTATAATCTACATGTACCATACCAACTCTATGTTGCACAGTGCCCTACTATAATCTACATGTACCATACCAACCTTAGTGTTGCACAGTGCTCCAACATAATCTACATGTACCATACCAACCTCTAGTGTTGCACAGTGCTCCTACTATAATCTACATGTACCATACCAACCTCTAGTGTTGCACAGTGCTCTACTATAATCTACATGTACCATACAACCTCTAGTGTTGCACAGTGTCCTACTATAATCTACAATACCATACAACCTCTAGTGTTGCACAGTGCTCTACTATAATCTACATGTACCATACCAACCTCTAGTGTTGCACAGTGCTCCTATATAATCTACATGTACCATACCAACCTCTAGTGTTGCACGTGCTCCACTATAATCTACATGTACCATACCAACCTCTAGTGTTGCACAGTGCTCCAACTATAATCTACATGTACCATACCAACCTCAGTGTTGCACAGTGCCTCAACTATAATTACGTACCATACCAACCTCTAGTGTTGCACAGTGCTCCTACTATATCTACATGTACCTATACCAACCTCTAGTGTTGCACAGTGGCTCCTACTATAATCTACATGTACCATACCACCTCTAGTGTTGCACAGTGCTCAACATAATCACATGTACCATACCAACCTCAGTGTTGCACAGTGCTCCTACTATAATCTACATGTACCATACCAACCTCTAGTGTTGCACAGTGCTCCACTATAATCTACATGTACCATACCAACCTCTAGTGTTGCACAGTGCTCCACTATAATCTATGTACATACCAACCTCTTAGTGTTGCACAGTGCCCTACTATAATCTACATGTACCATACCAACCTCTAGTGTTGCACAGTGCTCCTACTATAATCTACATGTACCATACACAACCTTTAGTGTTCACAGTGCTCCTACTATAATCTACATGTACCATACCAACCTCTAGTGTTGCACAGTGCTACTATAATCTACATGTACATACCAACCTCTAGTGTGCACAGTGCTCCAACTATAATCTACATGTACCATACCAACCTCTAGTGTTGCACAGTGCTCCAACTATAATCTACATGTACCATACCAACCTCTAGTGTTGCACAGTGCTCCAACTATAATCACATGTACCAAACCAACCTCTAGTGTTGCACAGTGCTCCACTATAATCTAATGTACCATACCAACTCTAGTGTTGCACAGTGGCTCCACTATAATCTACATGTACCATACCAACTCTAGTGTGTGCACAGTGCTCCTACTATAATCTACATGTACCATACCAACCTCTAGTGTTGCACAGTGCTCCTACTATAATCTACATGTACCATACCAACCTCTAGTGTGCACAGTGCTCCTACTATAATCTACATGTACATACCAACCTCTAGTGTTGCACAGTGCTCCAACTATAATCACATGTACCAACCAACCTCTAGTGTTGCACAGTGCTCCTACTATAATCTACATGTACCATACCAACTCTAGTGTTGCCACAGTGCTCCTACTATAATCTACATGTACCATACCAACCTCTAGTGTTGCACAGTGCTCCAACTATAATCATGTACCATACCAACCTAGTGTTGCACAAGTGCTCCTACTATAATCTACATGTACCATACCAACTCTAGTGTTGCACAGTGCTCCAATATAATCTACATGGACCATACAACCTCTAGTGTGCACAGTGCTCCTACTACTATAATCTACATGTACCATACCAACCTCTAGTGTTGCACAGTGCTCCATACTATAATCTACATGTACCATACCAACCTCTAGTGTTGCACAGTGCTCCTACTATAATCTACATGTACCATAACAACCTCTAGTGTTGCACAGTGCTCCTACTATAATCTACATGTACCATACCAACCTCTAGTGTTGCACAGTGCTCCTACTATAATCTACATGCTACCAATACAACCTCTAGTGTGCACAGTGCTCTACTATAATCTACATGTACCATACCAACTTAGTGTTGCACAGTGCTCCTAATATAATCTACATGTACCATACCAACCTCTAGTGTTGCACAGTGCTCCTACTATAATCTACATGTACCATACCAACCTCTAGTGTTGCACAGTGCTCCTACTATAATCTACATGTACCATACCAACCTTAGTGTTGCACAGTGCTCCACTATAATCTACATGGACCATACCAACCTCTAGTGTTGCACAGTGCTCCTACTATATAACTTACATGTACCATACCAACCTCTAGGTTGCACAGTGCTCCACTAAATCTACATGTACCATACCAACCTCTAGTGTTGCACAGTGCTAACTATAATCTACATGTACCATACCAACCTCTGTGTTGCACAGTGCTCCACCATAAATCTACATGTACCATACCAACCTCTAGTGTGCACAGTGCTCAACTATAACTAATGTACCACTACAACCTCTAGTGTTGCACAGTGCTCCTACTATAATCTACATGTACCATCACAACCTCTAGTGTTGCACAGTGCTCCTACTATAATCTACATGTACAACCAACCTCTAGTGTTGCACAGTGCTCCAACTATAATCTACATGTACCATACCAACCTCTAGTGTTGCACAGTGCTCCTACTATAATCTACATGTACCATACCAACCTCTAGTGTTGCACAGTGCTCCAACTATAATCTACATGTACCATACCAACCTCTAGTGTTGCACAGTGCTCCTACTATAATCTTACATGTACCATACCAACTCTAGTTTGACCCAGTGCTTCTACTATAATCTACATGTCCATACAACCTTAGTGTTGCACAGTGCTCTACTATATTACACATGTACCATACCAACTCTAAGTGTTGCACAGGTCTCTAACTAAATAATTCTACAATGT